>NW_025946415.1:208670-412988 GCF_000764305.2 Hyalella azteca
TTTAAAAATGTTTTATTATCATTAAATGTTAATGAGTAAATCCCAATAGCAGAACAATAAATATTTAGAGATTTCCAATAATTTTGGCCATTGTAGCGGCTAATGTAGCGCGCTACATTTTACTGTAGCGGTAGCGGTAGCGCCCGTTGCAATCTAGTGGGTGTAGCGGTAGCGGTAGCGCCCGCTACAATTAGAGCATGTAGCGGTAGCGGTAGCGCCGCTACATTTCCAAGTAGCGCTGCCCAGCTCTGGCTACTGGTGAGACATTATATATTGATCCCGTTTGATACCGTGGAGGACCACAATCAAGCAGCACTTTTTTCGCCGTAACCCTGCAGGTACATAATACATCCAGAAGGGCTCAATATGACTTCAAGCATCAATTTTTTGCTAGCCAGTTCGTTCTTTCCCGTTGTTTCACTTTAAGAGATGCCTTAAGGTTTGAATTTGCTATACCGTCGTGCTCTTAATTTGTATTGTAAGCGTTCAACCTACTCTTTATTAGATGTGTACATTTACTCATCTGATTTGAAATAAAGTTCGCATTTATGAACATACACTCAACAATACGTCATTTCAACAAATAATGTCATACTTTCTTACACCCAAAACGAGCAGAGCGCGCGCGAAACACTGATACGACACTTCTCCGGACCAGACTGGTTGACCCACACGAGAGCAAATGTGCATCTATATTAAGACAGTCACCTTATTTTTCCGAGTGTTTAGATTAAGTAAACAATTTAAACTGGATTGTAGCGATTCTCACTACCGCAGGATAGCGCCGGAGAGCGCGCGTTGGCTGATCACTCAAGGGCGTGAGCAGGAAGCTGAGATCATCGTGCGAAAAATGGCCAGGTTCAACAAAACTTCCAATTTTGAAATCATCTACCTGGTAATAATGATTCTGATCTTGAAAAATACTTCATTTGTTGACGCCTAATCGCTTTATACGGAGGACAGCAGTAGTATAGATAGTGAGCCTATCACAACAGTTTGTCTAAACAGCTTAACAGGTTACCGATCATTTACCCAAAATCTTACCCCCGAATATTGAATATTAGCCAACAAAATTAACCAATTATCCCCCGATAAAACCTGATCATTTACAACAATTTTATTTAGAATCTCTGCCATCAAAAATTTGAGCACCTACAATTTTACCCCGAATCTTGGCCATCTAAGTTTTGTAAACGATCATTTACCAATGGTCGACCATGCACTCGCAATATTTTCAAATCTCTGTCGTTAGTAAATTTGATAAACGATTCGTTATTAAAAACCTGGGACATGTATTGGGAAAGCAGAACAGCTTCTAATAACAGATTTAACCAGCTTACTCCACTAGATTGAACAGCACCTCAGTTAAGCATAGTTACCCTACTTAATTCAGAACTGCATTTCGATACTGCTCATTAATACTGCTTTCGATACTGCTTTTCTTTCTCTGCTCTTCAGTTTTCTTTCGATACTGCTCATTAATAAACTGGATTGTCAGCTATGAATCACTCATTTCGCGCAGTATTACAACCGTTCACTTCTCTGCAACGACAGTTTCACACCCATTAAAACCTTCGTATGTGCTATCAAACTCATATAAATTGCTTGTGATACCAATCAATTCATTACCAACGTAAGCAGGTGAGATGCAAAACGGTTTACATCAAGGTTAACATCTACGGGATTCCCGATCCTGTCAATGCATCATTGACTGCGCACGCCGCCGCATGCAGCTAGCTCTACATTGATTTTGAAAAAAATTTCAGTATACACACAGATTCATTAGCAATTGTGCGTGAAGTTCAAAACTTAAAAAGGCATGAACAAACAAACATCCATAGAAAACGTCTAAATGTTAGCATATTAGCCAGTTTTTCCTTATATTGTAATCCTTGTAATTTAGAAATTTATGATACAGGAGCACATAAAATTCAGTTGTACGTTTTGAAAATAAATTTGAATGCATGCGAGGTGATATTAAGAAGGTTGTTAATGATCAATGCTCAGAACATATTTATCGTGATATAAGAACGATCGATCCGAAGTTATTGCTAAAGAATACAACATCTGAAGTTATTCAGGTAATCAAGCAGTCAAAATTCGATAATATTAAATCGCAGCTGAATTTGCAAGTCGAGTTTTATATATTCAAATTAGGCAGCGAGAAAATCTATGATGCCGCTTGTTTCAATTCAAACAGTTTTATAAAACTTTCAAGGATTCACACAAATTCAAGTACAATTAAAGGACTGTATGGTAACCTGATACATGGAATCGAAGAATATATGAACAACTCCTCTGTATGAATATAAAGCAAATTGCTAAACTTCACAATCAAAATTGTTGAATACAAACCTCTAAGAGGTTCTAGCTATATTGAATTGCCAGAAAAATTAAGACATTCAAAATAGAAGTAAATAAACATTAAAAACCAAGATAACATGTGTTTTTAAGTGGTCGGTCGCACGTTGCATCTGTACAGAATAACGAAAATATTTAAGAAGAAATCAGAAGAGTTTGATTTCGAAGATATCAAATTCCCTATGAAATTTAAAGACATTGTGCTCATTTATTAAGCTCTAAGCTCATTTATTAAGCTCTGCACTATAAGCTATATTGAGCTCATCACAGAGCTCATTTATTAAGCTCTACCTGAGGATCGAGTTACGTGACTAAGGTCGTGAAGGATAAGTAAGACACATCTGTCTAGATAACAAATCCTGATATAAAGGGTGGTTATACATGAGAGTTGTTACAGAGGTGTAAGCTATGGCGGCGACAATAAAGTCGGAGAACTCAACCGACCCATTACATCGCGAAGCGCTTATCAACTACTGCGGGGTGAAGGTTTCCGCCCACAACTTAGGTCTTGATCGCGTGATGTATCACGCGATGTCTTCCAGGATCACGTTCAGTACTTTTCCATCAATCTCTATCAGGTTTGTAAGGGGTCCCATGCCTTAAAAACGTCCCAATAACATAAGATCTAATCATATAATATAGTTATAATGATTACAATGAGACGCCAGACATTACATTTGACACCGTAAAATACATTTGAAAGGATTAATAATATTAATTATATTGAATTATAGCTTGAATTATTGTTTGGAGCTATGCCCACTTCGAATAACTAAAACTAAAAATAAAGATTCATTTTCATTATTATTAATAACAAATGAGAATGGAATTCATTCTATCTTGATGAGGTCTTTAAGTCCATTTATATCATTTTTTAAGTCCATTTATATCAAGGCGAGTCATAGAACTAAATACATCTGTAAATACATATAAATTTCTAATACATTTCAATACATCTAAATACATTTCTGTCTGTACATCTGAAGACCTACTTGAAAAACATAAAGATGATTGCTCTGTTCACACACCCGTCAAATATGTTTATAGTAATAAGAAACTAGAATTTAAAGCCTTTCAATAGACTGCCAAGCATCCCTTTGTAATTTTGAGTCGACTTTGGTAGGTATAGATTCAAGTCAATAAGCCCAAAAAAGAGATTCGTCCGAGAAAGGTTAAAAATATCTAGAAGCAGAAATAAAACGTGTGTATGAATTACTAAAGCAATTTACAAAAAAGATGTTCTTATCAAATGAAAAATATCACGTACACAGAAATGCCACAGTTTGCTATGTTTGTCATGAAGAGTTTCATAAAGAAAATTATAAGGTTAGAGATCACAACCACCAAACGGGAGATTACAGAGGTCCAGCGCATCACAATTGTAATTTTAAAATTAAAATTCATAATTTTATTCCAGTGTTTTTGCATAACTTATCCAATTATGATTCACATCTGCTTATAAAGAACTAGGTGGAGAGTCTGGAAAAAATAAATGCTATACCAGAAACAGATACACAAATACATAAGTTTCCCATAGATCATCAAAGTCGGGACATATTTAGATAAAAAACCGGAAGGGAGCGAGATATTACAAGAGATTTAAGATTCTTAGACACCTTCTGATTCATGTCATCACCGTTGGATACATTATCAAAAAATTTATCAGAGCATGTGGAATTGAAAGAACAATTTTTTTCACTAACTCCTGAAAATATTCAAATAGGGAATGTTCATAATTTAGCACCTCATCTTGGTAAGAGTGAAAAATATGTAATCAATTACAGTAATTTAAAACTGTATGAGAAACTTGGATTGAAGCTGGAGAAAATTCCTAGAATATTGAATTCGATTAAAGTCCATGCATGAAGCTATAAATAGCTCTGAACACAAAAAAGCAACAAGAAGCGAAATCAGATTTTGATAAAGATTTCTTCAAATTAATGAATAATTCTGTATTTGGTAAAACGATGGAGAACATTAGAAATGGAGTTGAAGTTAAAAAATAAAATAATCTAATAAAAATTATAGTTTACAATAAAATAAAATTAATAAACTAACATGAGCTACGTTCAACCAATAATAGTGAATATTTAAAGCAGCTGTAATAATTTCTTCGTAATGAAAAAACCAGAAGTGGCATTTATAACACGATGTTAAGGAAATTGCCACTGCCAGAAATGCATTTAAAATTTTCCTTCAACATTCAATTTGTGCAAGTTTCCAACGGTTTCAATGATAAGCATACCTACTCCTTCTGTGGCCCAGGCACTAGGGTGCAAAAAAACTGAATGAGTCAAAATAATGATAGATTATGCATCACAGACAAATTGTGCGGCTGCATACAGAGATTATAGGTTTTACATCCAATTTTCGTATTTGATGTCGTCGGCAAAATGAACGTCTTAAGAACAGTCTTATTGATATGAAGATTAAAGCTAAATTCAATAGTAACATTCCTGATAATACACATGCTTATGCTCTGATTCTTTCAGATAGAATAATTCAATTACAGTCTGATGATGAGAAAATAATAATAAATTACTAAAAATGTGGAAATTCATTCCGGGTTTATATCTTGATAAAATTATTTATTGCGTAAAATGTCAAAAAAGACTGATACCGAACGTGCTCAGTATGTTATGACGAAAAATAGTAAAATATCAGAGCGGATGTTGCTAGATTTGTAAGAAAACTAAAACTTTTTTTGAATCAGCAAAAGAATCAAATACGGAGGTTTTATCTTTTCAATTCCTACTGTTCTAGAGCTCAAGGCGCTGATGGGTCTCTCGCAGGAAGGGCTTCTGCAATAACTAGTGCAGTCAATAAAAAGAAAGCTGATGATAAACTTATAGCAGAAATGAAACGACATAATGAAGCAATGGAAGCTAAAAATGGATCTGGCTTAAGATTAATCCCAGCGAGAAATGAAATCTTCACCGAAAATAAAAACTTGTGTGGAAGGTCTCTACTTTGATCCACCATAAAAATAATACCTATTAGACCATTAACACAACATGATTTGAAACATTATTTGAGAGTATTGAAAGTTCCTAGAGTCAGAGATATTTTCATGATGGATGCACTGCCTAGGTCACCTTTGAAAACGTAGCTAGGAATTTTCAATCTGGACATGGAAGAGGGGACTGGAACGCATTGGAATTGTTGGTATAAGTAAAATGATACATGTTATTACTTTGATAGGTATGGTTTGACATGTATTAACGAATTTAATACGTACATGGATAAATACAACATTTTTTGGTCAGTATATAAAATATATAAAGTGGGTAATGTAATTTGTGAACATTTATGTTTAGAAATTTCAAAAAGACTGGAATATGAGAGATTTAATTCCATCCTATTAGATCTTTATAAGAATGGGTATTAAAACTTTTTTATTTCATTTTTATAAAATGGTGAGTATTAATATCTATGCTAATGATTTGAATCTTTCATCAACTTGCAAAGATGGTGAGGAAGAATCAATTGAAGTATTTCCCTCAGAGTCCCTAAAAGCTTCAATCGAAACTCATCGAAATGAACTTTCCGCCTTCAATTATTAGAACTCTGAGAGACGACTTACGAGTTGAAGGTCTAATACTGATTTAGGTTTGCAATTTTCAGAGTCTGCACTTTAAAATAAAAATAAAATTTTAGAGTCCATGATCGATTCTTCTGAAGGAAAACTAATATAACAATTTGACGAGAAAATTTACAGTTTGCAGTCAGCATTCCATGGCAAAGTCAAGAATTTGGAATTGTATGTTGAAGAAAAGCTAATCAAACAAATTGATGAAAAAATCCTCAGTTTGCAGCTAGCGCTCGATGACAAAGTTAAAAATATAGAAATGGATATTGAGGATAAAACAATGAAACAATTTGAGGAAAAGATAAATAGTTTACAGGTAAAAGTCGATGATAAGTAAAAAAATTGGAATTGCTTATTATAGAAAATTGAGACTGAATTATTAAAGCTGATGAGGAGATTCATAGAATATAGTTGGCATATGAATGCTCCACGAGTTCGGGAAAGTCTGTAGGCTTTAGAAGTTTTACTCTATTAAAAAGACTTATGTGAATATATTTGGAACGGGAATGAACAGTAAACCCATATCACATATAAGAGGTCCTCCAGGTATTGGCTTTCAGTACCCTGACGCTGAAAAAATTTTGTTCTGAATAATCGGAGACTTGAAAATATCTCTTGTCCTATTGAGGATAGAGATGCAGCATGCAAGGCTTATGTTGATGAGGAGGTCGTAGAAAGCATTCAGAAATTACTAATAAAAAATAGGCGTAGAGAGGGATGGCGTCATGGTGCATATCAACTTTCACGAAAAAGAATTGCCTACAGTAAAATTAATAGTAGAAACATTTCATGGAAAAGCAACTCAGGAAATGACAGGTCTTGAGAAAAAGTAGCAAGAAATGATTGAAGTAAAACAGAATTGGAAAATCTTGGTATGAAAATAACTCGGGAAATGACTGAAGTAAGATCAAAATTGTGAAAACAAATGAATAATTTGAAATCCTGATGATAAAGTATCCTCATTAGCAGGAATTCAAGTTGAATTAAAGGCATATATTGATTGTGTTGAAACACGGGAAGATGACAACATGAATGAAGTAGCAGAAGTAGTAGAAAAGACAAATATTATACTAAGTTTATAAATTTATCAAATGTATCTATATTCTTGGTTAATAAAAATGAGATCTAATGTGCAAAATGAAATAATTGAAAAACAAGAGATTATAAATTCACTCTTCCTATAATGTATTTACTCTTCGGTTTACAAAAGTAATTCCTTCATTCATTCCAAAGGGCTAATGAAGTTTGATTAGCCCATTAAAAATATTCGAAAATACAGAGTGATTCATGAGATGATTCACGTACAGAGATGATTTTTGTACCGTTGGATTCGTCAGAATGTCAGC
Source organism: Hyalella azteca (assembly GCF_000764305.2). Classification (NCBI taxonomy): domain Eukaryota; kingdom Metazoa; phylum Arthropoda; class Malacostraca; order Amphipoda; family Hyalellidae; genus Hyalella; species Hyalella azteca. Next base: position 215,967 of record NW_025946415.1, read on the forward strand.
TTTAAGATGAGCATAAAAACCGGAGAAGCCAAAATCTTTGATTTTTGACCAGACGCTCCCCTTAAGCTGATTAGACAAACTGTTGTGATAGGCTCACTATACTACTAACAGCCTTTACCCAGATGCGCTCAATAATCTAAAACATTTCACGGCCTTGTGTTCACTAGTACACTAGTTATTAACTAGCGCGTATACGACTGGAATATCATTTTGCTTTGATCTTATATTGTTGACATAATCAATTATTAATTCTGTAGATGAGATGGCAACATTTGCTTTACTTTCGTATGACTCATGACATGACGATTGACCGTTTCAATGCAGCAAGAGAGGACCAATATGTCACCTGATGACGCTAAACAAGAAAGCAGAAACGTCTTGAATTTACTGAAAACGCCTAATATGAGGACGCGCTCGTTGATCCTTTTCTACACCTGGTAAGTTGGTTGTTATGTATTACATATATAATATGAACCTGAAATAAAAATTGAGTCATTGAAAATAAATCATAAAAATATAATACCACTCATAGCCTAACAAAACACCCCGTGCATGAACTGAGGGATTCGACGTTCATAAACTATACCTAGTAGAATAGCATTTTTTTTTATTTCTTCCCATCACTTCATTCTAATTGTTTATAACGGTAACTTATTATTGACTGACATTCCGTACAATATAAGAAGTCATAGACATAAGTTACATTTTGTATTTTGATTTAAATGACAGATAAAGTTGAGCCACTTTTCTTGAAAACCATTATTGTTACCGATTAGACATGAAAGCGAGTAAATTCAGTGATGCATACGGACGTCGGGAAACGGTGAATTGCATAATTTAGGAACATTGAATTTAAAGAAAGCAATGAGTTATGAATTCAGGTTCACGACGTCGATGGTCTACTACGGCGTCTCCCAGAACGTTGGCAACCTCGAGGGAAATATTTTCGTCAATTTTATCGCCACGATGCTCATCGAAATACCTGCAACTCTTCTAATTGCAATTTTTTTCGACAGGTGACTTGTAATTTATTTTCTATTCAGAGACTTTATTTAACTATAGGTTTTTGTAATGCAAAACCTATTGATCAATATACAATAGTTAGCTAAACGTGAAAATTGTTACCACATATTGCTTAATAAACCTCTACACGTCTGCTCGGTCGCTGCAGGTATTATTTTTCCTTCATTTTTGCTGATGGGCCACAAAATTCATTTTGCACACTATCTTGATACTCTCCGACCTCACCGTATTGCAGCTAATATCTATTGAAATTGTCATTCTGAAGATAGGTTTACAAATAAGATATTGTAATTTTAAACAAATCTCCAATATGTTATGATTGAATACTCAAATTTATTTCTTAATCGATCTTTTAATTTTTTCGTTTCTATCTTTACCAGACTTGGTCACAAAGTGTGTCTATTGGCGTCGGTTCTAATAGCCGGGGCTGGCTGCTTCATTACTGCCTTCCTGCCTGCCGGTGAGATGAACAATGATGTTGTATTAAGGCATATAGTAAGTTAAGAAGGAATTAAACCCGTGAGGATTCCTGCCTGCTGGTGAAAAGAATCAGTTACCAATGAAGGCTTAACTGATGTTAATGTGGAATTATACCTGCAAGGTAGGAAGTACATTTCTCAGTAAAGAAAGGGTTAAAAGATAAAACTTGCTTGAAAATAGGGTAATGATCCGCTGTCAAACTGTCGGTTTATACTTCAAAAAATATCACCTGAACTCGTATTTTCGATGCTCTACTGTAAGGTTGTTATAGTGATAACTTTAATCATATTGATCAGCCTCGATCAGCATTCATGGAAGTTTACAGTTTATGCATTCTGCTAAAACCTTTTGTCGAGTGAAATCCTATGTTTGGCCGGCAATTTGTCAGGAGGCAATATATATCTATAGATGGTACATGGGTTTAACTTGAGGACAAGTAATCGATGACTATGTGAGGGTTGATAAGAGACACTTTTTTTCTAAAACTAATATTGATACGGTGCGGATACATTACAGTGTAATTAAAGAGGTAAAGACTGGTATACGACCGTCAGACTTCGACCGTCAGGTCGGAGTAGAGACTTTAGAGACTTACTAAAGTGCCGAACCCTTTCATAAACTTAGTACTTCCGTCCACAGAGCTCCTGCACTCGTGACACATAAACTGTATAAGCAGTCGACTCAGCGTCTAAGACCAGCCCTCAGTGACACAGTGGACTTAAAGCTAACTAGGTCTGGTGGTAAATAAATGAGGATTTTTCTTTACTCCAGGACACTTTCCACCTGGAGCGTTTACAGCTTTCCAGTTTTACTATGCAGTTAATCAACATTCCGCGTGCTGCTTCTTCATTTTGGAGGAACGAATTGGAATGAAGGAATTGAGCTTAACCTACCCCCCCCCATTACTGCAGAGGCGTCCACCGCCATCGTGGTGCTGAGCCTCATAGGTAAGTTCGGAGCAGCTGCAGCGTACAGCGCGCTGTACGTGTACGCCAGCGAGGTGTTCCCTACGTCGCACCGCAGCACAGGGCTCGGCTGCTGTACCATGGTCGCTGGGGCCGCCGGTGTCATAGCTCCTCTGGTCGACCTGCTGGTATTGTATCTGAAAGAATAATGCAAAATAATAAACAGAATATTATGGTAACAATAGGTTCTATACCTAAAATAATAATGTAGAATATCTAAACACTATTATAATCATTAGTGTAGTTGATCAGAAGTTCTTCTTTAATGCCGGTTTCATTGTCGACCAGAGACTACTTCTTTTTGACAATTTTCTTATTGTTTCCTCCATTCGGCGTATTAGGCTTTTGATAGGAATCGGAAAAAAACATCCAGTTTCCAAGGGACATTTAATTATAATTTACAACATTTCGAATGACTACTTTCATTATGACTACTTACTTATGAATAACCTACCACTACTTTCATTATCAAGCGGAGAAAAAGTTTTGCAATAGTTGAATTTGAAATGATGTTAGCACCAACATAGGGACTTATGGATCTAGATTGAAATCAAAGCTTGAATTACGAGAACCTTTTAGACGTCCTTACAAATCCGGCAGTTTGCAAACTTTATTTGGAGACTCATGCTTGACGATGCGAGCATCAGCTATCGCCAGTCTTGTGGAGTCTGGGCATCTCATGACGATACTGTACTGAAAAAACTGCGCGTTGAGCGTAGACAGCTACGTGTATAAATGGCTGAACGAAACTAATAGAACCAGTCCAAAAATATTCGTACCAGTCCAAAAAAATGTTTGTACGCGGTTTTTTGTAGCCACTCGGCGGATGATGTCATCGCAGGACATAAACATGAACGCAGAATTTGCCAACAAGTTGTAATTTAACACATGATGACTTTCTGTCTGGCCGAAATATTAACGTTATAATAGTGATAATATAACATGTTGATTATATCATGCAATAGTGAATAAACAAACGTATGAGATTCACAGGCTTTATAGTTTTCATCGTTGGTGTTTATATTGCAGGAGATACAGAGGCGGTTTTGAAGTCATTGGATATGAAACATAGAGCCGTTCGATTACAGTCTGTGTTATTGGTGAGACAAGTAAAAGATCATCGACAGCTAATTCAAACTTATACATTACTTCGAATAATGCGCGTAGGTGTGCCAAAAGATTAACTTGGAGCCTATGATATCATAGACTTGCTTTTAACAATATAAGTTACATAACAATTCTACTTAAACCAACTGAAATATTTTTAGGTATTACATTGTAAATAATTACTTATTATAAAATATTTAAGTATTATAAGTATTTAAAGTACGTACCAAAAGCATTCCTGGAAGTGCTAGGAATGATTGAACGCCAACACTTCGTACAACATCGATCAGTTCTTCATGCAACCAGTTATGCAGCCCTGCGCTAGCACGCGACCAGCATGTGGCGATGGAAGATGATGGTGATTTTAAACTTTCCTCAAGTTTTATATTGTTCCGTCTCTAAAGAATAACAGAAATAAATGATATCTAAAAAATGTAGGCGCATTAGCACATTTTCATTAACTTATCAAGTCACTATATATAAAACTAGGTAGAATACCTTGTTTTAATTTCTTAATGCATGCGAGCTACCGTGATCAAGTTGGTTAAGGCGTCGCTCGGTCTGAGGCGATCTCGGGTTGGAATCTTGCGGCGGTCGGACGGTTCCTCCAGGAGAGGATTAGAGGTAAATAAAAATATAGGGTCAAAAATAATATGTCTATATATAAATAAGGCTGCTAGTTGTAATAAGATGCTCATATAATGAAACTATCATGATAAACATGTATAAATAAACCCGGTCATATGTAAACATGATGGGATATGTATAAAGAGCCGTATTGTAATGAGCATTAATTGTCGGTATTTCCATACTACAATCGGTTTTATGCATTTTATTCGGAGTTGTTACCCCATAATATCATTAAGGGTGGGTTTAGAGCCTTGTCTACATCTTGCATATGAATTAATACACATTTATAGGCCCGAGGGACAGATCTCAAAGTTACAGACCTTGACCTCACAAGCGGTCAAAGTTGTTGAGAAGGTAGTGACCAGGAAGTTTGTCCAGTATATGGAAGAGGCTGAACTGTATACTAATAGACAACAAGGTTTCCGGTGAAAACGTTCCTGTTTATCAGTTACTGCAACACCATCACCGCCCGCTTGGTCTTTCCTTGCTTCATAGTTTGAAATTTAGATGTCTTTAATTTTCCGACGTCTATGTTTTCGGTAAACTCCTGGAAAAGTACTGAACGAAGTAAGCGAAAGTCCACAGCGATACAAAACTAGCACTATTCGTGCCTTAATACATAGAACTCTTGAAACCTGTACATCCGCTAGTGCTTTGAGAACTGAACTCCACATTGCACTGAGAGAAATTTGACCACTGTCTCGAGACACTTAAGTGTTTCAGTAAATGATACGTGTTTCGAGCTTCGACGCGCTTATATTTGTGCGGCTAGCGTCGCGTAGACAGTGCCGCGAATGCTGTCATAGGAGATGGTTGTGTGGAGCCACTGCCACGAGTCTACACTGCATTCGGTTAATTGGCCCAACTAAATTCGGTTAATTGTTTCAAATCACTGCTGTTCTTTTGTCAATAGTAATGTAAACGAGCGACGTCCATACCACTCAATCACACTAGAAGTTGATCATAAAATCGAAGATTTATCTGGTAGTACCGCGCGCAACAACAAAAAAAACACTGCCACACTATGTAGTTGCCGTCTCCGTAGCTGAATGAACTAAGGTGCCTGCTCGCAAGCGTTTGGTTGCAGTCGTGACAGAGGTTCGAATCTCGGCGGGCGACTCACAGTTTCTCCAACGAGAGTTCGATAGAGGTGAGAGCAAAAAATGTAGTTTCATGATGGTAGTACATACCGAAATAAATTGTGTAATATATATGTGTATAAATGAATGAATTTGTGACTAATTCAGCTGTGAAGGAGGAAAGCGTTGAAATCGGATAGAGACGGTGATATATAGTTTTCATAATTTTAATTCGATCATAATTCGACGAAATCGGATAGAGGCGGTGATATATAGTTTTCATAATTTTGGTAGGGAGGCGGCCATAAAATAGAATGGGATCGACCGGAGGAGTAGAATATGTTAAAGTAATTTCATCAGGCGCTGGAAACTGGATAAGGATATTGCAGAGATTCTGAAAAAAATGTCTCATTCTCTATAGATTTTTTTGTGTTATTACGTTCGTTCGAAACACCAAAGTGTCTCGGAATCTCACCTTTGAGATGATCCCAAAAAGGCCTCTCCCAATTCGCTTTGGGCACGATCGCTCGGAGAGGCCTTGAAACACTTAAGTGTCTCGAGACAGTGGTCTAATTTTTCTCAATGCTGATCTCCAGCGAATTATAGTAAACAACGGTTATGCGCATAATACTATTGACACCAAAATTGCAAACTATCGAGTACTTAAAAAACAAACGGACAATGAAGTGAATGAACCACCAACCAACGGAAGTATTATTGCAGTTTATTACCAAAACCAGATCACTAGAGGCTAAAGACAGACGAACGAGTCCTCAAATTAATTGTGCTGAACATCAATAGAAGCACAACCGCAACCGACCGAATCAATCTCCTGATTTAATATAAAAACACGAATCTTAAGACTCTAATAATGAAAAATAATTCATGCAAAAAGTCGGGACCGTTACAAGAAATCAATGTTATTTATAAATATTCATGCCACAAATAGGGTTGTAGACTTCGCCCGTTGTAGATGTAAGTTACATCGGTTTGACCAGCACGTCTATGAGCCGACGCCTAGCTTGCCACCTTCAGAACGGAGAATTGAAGAACCACATGAGAGAGGCTGCAAATGAGACCCTCACTCGCACGACGTCGTAGACCTACACCAGCATCGTCACGATATACCCAGACGCCACAAGACAGGCAAAAGCTGATGCTCTTCATCATTAAGAATGAGTCTCCGGTCATGAATTTGCAACTGCCAGATTTGTAAGGACGATGAAACTTTTATCATAATTCAAGCTTTGATTTCAATCTATCTCCATAATACCCTAGGTTTGTACTAACGAAATTTCACAATTTCAAATTCATGTGTTGCAACATTCTTCCCTCTCTCGATGATAAATTTGTTGCATTCGAAACGTCGTAAATTGAAATATAAATGTCCCTTGGAAACCTTATATTTGAAGTTTCAATTCCTATCATAAGGCTAAATTGTCGAATAGAGAAAAACTATAAGATAATTGTCAATAAGAAGTACCTTCTGGTTTTCAATAAAACCAATATTATAATCATATATCATCAATCAAATTAAATAATATATAACCTGCGAGTGCATTGCAATTTAATATGTTAGGAAGCCAAACTGACTTCAGAAATGGCAATATCTTTAATAGTATATTATTAATTTCTGTATGATATTAATATTTTTAATGAAACAATTAAAGTAGCTTCACTCAAATTTTTTTGGTATATCGCATATGCTTACAGGGAAAATCAAACCCCACTATTCCACTGCTCATGTTTGGGGTTCTGGCAGCGATATCAGCCTTCTCCATGTTATTCCTACCGGAGACAACGGGTTGCCCCTTAACGCAGACTCTCAGTGAGAGTGAACAACTTGGCTCGTAAGTCAGGTTTTACAGGCGCGGAGTTTAAACTTAACTGGTTTTCATGCAACTCATTATCTTGGTCCTATATGATTGCTTAAAATATACTGTTATTATTACATGGTTTTAGTGTTCGGGATAATGTCCAAGTATAGCCCTTTATTTGCTTCTGTGTTTTTGACAGAGGTCAGCCGTGTTGCTTCTTCCCCAGCTGCACCTCCTACGACCCGCGGTCTGCAGGGGAAGAGGAGGCAGATGAAGTTACGGAAGTTATAGCAGATAAAGACAAGGTCGACGCAGAACTTGCCGCAAAAAATAAAAAAGACGTAAAACTTGCTGCAAAAAATGAAAACAGCGTAGAACTTGCCGCAGAAGAAGATGACGACATAGAACTTGCTAACACAAAAGATGATATCAACGTAAAGCTTGCCGCGAAAGATGTAAACAACCTAGAACTTGCCAGAAAAGATGAAACCGACGTAGAACTTGCCATCACAAAAGATGATTTTAACGTATAACTTGCCTCGAAAGAAGAAAACAGCGTAGAACTTGTCACAAAAGATGATGACGACAAAGAACTTTCCTAAAAATATGATGACGTAGAACTTGCCACAAAAGTTGATGAAGACATAGAACTTGGCGTAGTAGAAAAGAACGTCTAAGAACTTAGCTTAACAAAAAATGAGGACGACGCGTGTAGAACCCGCCGAAGCTAAAGAAATATAGCTCAGTACTCACTGCGGTGAGTGACAAGCGCGCATTTTCTCATCGACGAAAACGTGAGGTCACGGACGGATAGACAGACGGATAGACGGACGGACATGGCGAGCACAATAGTGCATTTTTACCATAAATGAGAAAATGCGCTAAAAAGATAATGCTGTAAAACTTGTCGTACCATATATGAGGACGACGTAGAACTTGGCATTGCAAATCCAGTACGTGGACGACACAAGACTTAAGGTAGCAAATACAGATGGAGATGGAGTAAATACACCAACGCGTAGACACAACCGGCTTCTGAGAAGATGGATCATAGAAAACCTTCAACGCAGAGGATTACAGGCTAAAATACAAATAAGACATAATTCTGAATATTGAAGTTATCTAATCATTCATATATGAAGAACGTTTTGTTTTTTGTTCAGGTTGAATGCTTTCTTCTCTGCGTCCTTTAGCTCATGTAATGTGATCAGTTAAATAGTTTTCATTTCTTCAACATAGGACCAATTTATTTTTAATTTGGTTATATTATTGAACACCGAAAAGTTTGATCATGCGTGATGGCATAAAACTGTTAATAGATAAGTCTTAGATCAAATTTCGGAGAAGAAAGTAACTACCCTATCAAAGTTTTGATGCCTGTCAGCCGCTGGCTCAAGGGCACCCCAAGCTCGCCTAGCGGTATAAATTAGCGGCTCTATGTCCGCTTTAGGTTACGGTTGCAGGAGCGAAATAGGCGCCGAAACAGAATCTTGTGAAATACCTGTCGAGCTTGGGGCGATCGTGGGGCGCGCGTATTTGATACCTGATACGTTCGGGACAGACACGGTCAAATATGAAGAAATGCGTTAAAAATGCCCCATATCTTGCAGAATTACAAGACCCTCGCACATTGCCCGAGCAAAACAATTTTCAATATTCTCCAGCAGTCAGCTTTCTCACACATTTCCCAAAACCAAACATTCTTCAATATGCAATAGCACTTAACGATCATCATTCTCCAAATGCAATAGCACTCAACGATCAATATTGTCCACTATTCAATACCGCTCAATATTATCACACATTATGCCTGTGCGAAACATTTTAACACATTCAGCCCGCTGTCCTACCAATTGGTCTATCGAACTGATTTGCAAGAGTCTGTAAAATTCTTCCTACAGTGGTTGGTTGTGAAGAAGAATAGATCAAATGCTATCGTCGAAATTCCAGTAGGAACTCATGAGCTTCCTAACATTGTCATGTTCAATGGAATGTTTGGAAACTTATGCTCTAATAATATTAAATTCTTCGAAAATCAACCAATTCACAGTACTTCGATTTCACTCTGGTTCCAAACCCAATAATGCAACGAAAAACCAGCATGTAATTACAAAGAAGCAGTAACTTGATTACTTACGGACTTGAGACTAGGATTTCAATCCATGTACGCATTTCTCTTGCAGCGACATGGTGACTGCTTAACTAGTGATGACTAAACCCAACCATGCAGTTGAACTTGGGTGAACTGGCATTTCCACACGTGGATCCAGCTTTCTCGATGAATTAGAAATCAAAACCTGAAGTATATGGACACGAGCACTTAAAATATCATGATCATGTCAGCATATACCAGCAAATTAGCGCTCAAATGGGACGACTGAAATAGCCCAGCATTGCCCAATACCAGTATAATTTTCATACTTCACCCCATGCGCAAGCATGCTGCAGAGCAAATTAGCCAACATGATTACTTGCTGAAAGCCACAGGGACCAAACCCCTTCATGGATGTAAACCAGCGAGCCAATGAGCTGCAAGCCACCTAAACAATGGTCGTAACCCACACGCTAAACCCCAAAATATTTCTATTCCATGCAGTCTAGCCCCTTCCCCACTTTCGATAAAGAACTCCCTGCGCCACAGTGCTATCAGTACACTGCTACCTCTCCCGCTTCCCACCTGCTCCCCCTCCTTTCGGTACCAGCTTGCGGAAGAATTTCAACCTAACCTAACCCTTTCGCGGAAAGGTGGAGAGAAGGGGGTAAGTGCGGAGGAAGAAGATGCTGGTGAGCGTCAGGGCTGGGCAAACGCCTGCGAAGTGGGTAAGGTGATGCGACAGTCCGGTGCGGGGCCGTTCCCATTTACGGCAGTCTGGTGTGGTCTGCGGACCCTGTGGCTTATGGCATTTGTAAGAAGTGATGGTATGGGCTTAAATCATTGGTGTAGGAGCTATTGGGCGTAATCCGTTTGGAGTATCAGCTTGTGGGCTGAGGCATTGCTTGTTTCAAGCTGGTGTGGCGAGATGAGGCAAGTAAGAACAGCTGCATAGGTGTTAGGCTGACTATTTCTATTGCATGTGGAGGGTTGGCATTGGCTCTTGGGCTGATTTAAGAGTCAAATTTTTGGGCTACGGCAGCGCTCCCGTCAATTGACCCATCTCACCGCACAAACGTTAAACCAACACTGCTTCAGCTTGCAAACTGCTACTCCACATAGTTAACGGTCAATACGTCGTTCTCCAATGATTTTTAGCCCCTACTATCACTTCTTACACATGCTGTTATCCTAAGGGTCCGCTGACCATGCTGCATTGCCGCAAATGTGAACTGTACCAAAAAACGGTATTGCGTCATCACCTTTCTTACTCCGCAAGATGTGAAGCCAGCATTACAGTTTCCCTGCCTCTCATATGTTTCCCTGCCTCATGTTCAGAGTTACTGTTTCCCATAGCATTTAATAAGCTGCATGTAAAAAACGTTTTCTGCACACTCACGTTAGAAAAAATGTTCAGGCATACTAATCGATATCTCCTGAACATTATTAAGGTAAGGTAAAATTGAGGATTAAACGTTCCTCTTTGCGGAAGCGTTCAAACTGGGAAAGCTAGTAAAATACTTAGGTATTTCAAAGTATTAAAATAATTACGTGGTATAATAATCGTAACTGGCATCAGAAATGGACCCGAAATAGCGCATTCTATCACTTGAACTAGATTGAACACAATTTTGAACACAATTTTTACTGGGTAATCATAAATTAAAATGCATATCAATTTCCGATTCATTATTATATTAGATTGAATAGCCTACCGACATGTTTGCGCATGAATTTTTCGGTTTGCTCAGAAAAGCTGCCCACACTCAGATACTTCGTTCTGCAACGATAAACCCACAGTCGATAGTTCGCCATGCACCTGCATAGATTATTTAGGGAAATTCGACTTCCAAATCTTCGAGTGGTCGGATCTTCCGCGTTATGCAGTTACCCACACTAATCGAAATCGTTGCCCACATTGGCGATTGACTGGGACTGGAGCGACCGATCCAGTACTCAGCCGACAGTCCACGATCTCCTCGCCTACTCGGACATTGCCAGTTTCCCAGTAAAGATCGCGAGAGATATGATTAGACGAACACAGTATTAATGAATTATTATGAGCAACAAATTTCAATTCCCATATGGATGGCGAGGCCAACAATAAGTATCGATTATAGATAATGGGCTTTTTCTCTGGAGTGTCTTAATTGAATTGGCCGAAGGCCAGGAAACAAGTGGAAAACTATTTCCAGTACCTCGGACAGCTGGTGCTTTTGAAGTATATTCAGGGCTTTCAGAGAGTCGATTTTGGGACCACACCTGAAGTGCTCCGCCAAATCGTCAACCGTCCCATAAAAGCGCGTATGAGAGGTGGAGTAGGGCGGTAGCCAGGCGTATGGAGTGCTCGAGGCCTGGAGCCATACTTTCGAAACTCGCTATGCGAACGTAAGTACTTACGCTCTATTTTCTTGTCTATGATTGGTGGATTTTGCTTGAAAGGCCGTCAATGATTGGCTGATGAACTTACGATCTCTTAACTTTTCTTGAAAGTATGGCTTGAAAGGCCGTCAATGATTGGCTGATGAACTTACGATCTCTTAACTTTTTTGAAAGTATAGGCACTGGTCAGTAGATACTACATAGTCTGATGGAAGACTGTGGGACGGCACGCAGGCCATTCGGTTTTCTTTCAAGCTGAAAAATTAAAGAAGACGGGAGCGAATTGGCCTAAAGAGAATTTAGATTGAATTGAACAATGAAAATCTTGAAATCTCACTGCCACAATGTAAAATTGTGCGCGAAGGGAAAGAAATGAAAAATATACTTCAGAAAAAATATTTAAAGTGTAATTAGAAAAGGGGGCTTAGTCTCCTCGATTCGCTGAATAAATGCATTGCCGAATAATTGCATTTCGTTTTTCACAGTTTCTGTCATTTTCCTCAAAAATGTATACAAACAAAATGCTCTTGTATTAGTGTTTCACTTAAGTGAATGAAGTTTCAGAAAGATCAGTCAGTTAGTAGAAATTTTTAATTCGGAAGATAGACAATTCTTAATTCAAATTCTGACACTGAAACAACAAGATAAATGTTCATATTGAGGGTTAGGCGGTGAGTGGCAACAATGGGAAATCGTTGCCAGATCATCTGGTACCAGAAAGGGGACAATTTTGTGAATGCTTCATAACTGAAATGATCAATGAAACCGAAAATATTTGCGCACCATTTAGAAAACACTTGCGTTGCTCTAGTGTTACACGTTCCTCCGTATTGTAATATTTGATTTTATGAATAGAAATCAGAGGGGACTTTCCAGTTTTAGTTTATTTTCAGTTTACGGAGTCTCTCCAGATTTCAACAAGCCAATAATCGTCTCGGAGACCTGTTAAATCAAACGATGTTAAAAAAATGAACTGCACATAAAAATGTTAGAATATATACACTCCTATCACTGCCACAAACCGTGGTAGGAGTGTTGTAGCTTAACGTGTCTGATGACGGGTTCCTGCCCAATAGTAACATTTTCTCACCTGCTTAATTAAGCAAATTTGAAGGTTGGTCGGGGACGAAGCACTCACGCTAATTAGTCATTCAAATTATGGGTTGTCGGAAAAAGTTTTATGAACACTGTTGTCACCCATATAGGAGCATTGCGAGTGCCATGACAGTGCGACCGACAACGTGCGACGGGGCGATTGCACTGCACTCGTGGGACCGTCTTTCAGTTCCAACATAACCCTCTGCCTAACCGATTTACCGCGAGATGGGTTCTGTGACGAGGCTTCCCTTAGGCGAGACATTCTTCGTAAGCATTTTACGGAATTTTGTGTGTAAATTTACAGTAAAATTTTTAATGCTTAGTTCAAGATGAGGATGTAACGTACATTATACCTGGTATTTGAATTCTTGTGCGAAAAGAACCTTATGAATGATAAAAATGTTATTCGTCAGAAAAAAATGAAATTCTGGAATTTATTGAAGATATAAAGTGTCGTGGTCCTCCACGTATGGATGACTCGGTAGGTGTATGAACGACAGAAAATTATTGAAAGCTGAGCTTGAATTTCACTGCACAATACTCATGGGGAAAAAGACATACATTTACAGTTTGACGTCATTATTAGGGAGTGATTCGGAGTTTTCGTCACGATACACTGGGATGCAACAGATGCAGTTGTCGTCGCAGCAACTAGCGCTTGGGTAAGATTGTTTAGCTCGCTTCCCTCACCCGTTGAAAGCCTGTGGGCACCAGCCTCGTCGTCTCTGAAGAAAATAATATATACTGTATATACATATTTTTAACCTCACAGAATAAAGGCAATATTGAGGTTGTTCAGACAAGCTTAGCATGAAAAATAAAAAAAGGCCGGTTATTATCTAAATTCAGGTTCTGTTTATGCTTCTTCTTTTCGGGATGTGCACGCCGAGTGGACTTGAGACCGCAGATCGATCGATTTTGTGGTTTGGATTGACCGTTGGGCCGTGCAGTTTTAAGGGGACCGTCTACCCTCCAGAAAAATTTCTACATTTATCATCCGATCTTGCTGAAATTTCATACACATACGTAAAATGTAAGATAAAAAACAATTTGCTCGTATAAATTTTTCGAAAAAATGAAAGAAAACGTGAAATTTATAGAAAACGGCCAAAAAGGGGTACTTTAGAAAATCCATCTCCTTCTACAAATATCGTGCTACAACATCGAGACACGTATCATTCAATTTGTAACTAAATTATCTAGTGGCTCTATCATTCCGATTTTTCATTTTCTTTATTGTTTTTTTATGCGCGTTTTTCCCATTTTTCTACTTTTTCCCTGCCCTCTCCTCCTTCCCCCCATATATAAGACAAACCATGCACAAATTCAAAAAGTATGATAGAGTCTATAGGTATGGTCTTTACAAATCGAATAGTATGTCTCTCATTGCTGTAGCTTGAAAACTGTAGGAGGAGATAGGTTTGCCGTGAGAGAGGTTTTCATGTTTTCAAACTTTTCAGTAGAGGCGAAAAACCGCGGCGCGCTATGTAAAGGCATGTAGGGTAGCTTAGATACTGATGCGCCTAGAGCGTAGCTTCGAATCTGCTATCCGGATCAGCCATAACCAAGATATGAAATGTTACGATGCTTGCAATTTTACTCGAAAAATATATTTTCAGACAATCTGATATAATGATGCAATTGAAGTAATTTTCATTTATTCAGAAATGCGTTTACTAAGATTGAAGTAAAAATTCTTGAAGTCTTGACTGTTATATCTTATATATATTATGATATAGGATAACAGTGCCCTGGGGAAAGTTGATACGGACGTTCCAAAGGAGGGAAAATAATTTCTGCGAGCACAGGCCTAAAATACGTTGAAGTGCTTGATATCAACCTTCTTTTGTCAGCTGAGAGCAGATTAGAACGTTTATCCTATATTACACGGAAAACAGACCTTTAGTTAATTATCTTTCTGACTTTTCGTGAGGTGCAATCAAGTTATTTTATGAACTATATGCATGGCATTTTTTCTCACAAATTTTTGGAGGTGTCAAAGCCTATTGCCTTCAGAATATGAAACTGTTTTTTATAGTCCCACAAACAGTAGGGTGTGTCATGGCCGTTGTGGAAAAACAACTCTATTAATATCTATACAAACTCTTTTTGCGTACAAAAATTTAGGTATTTCCTTCTTCCTCTCCATTTATTTCAAAAACAGTCTCCTTTTTTTATTCATCCACGATTTAATGAATTTAAATTGATGTGATTAGACATCGACGATTCAAATAAATTATTAGTTTATTTGTTCGAATGCCGATGCACGCAGAAAGATTAATAACCGCGTACTTGATGCGGGGAATATTCTTCACGGCGTCCACGAGAAAACTTTCTGGCCACAGTAACAATAACTGTTTCCCGTCCATATTTCTTCAGTTAATTTCTTCTTATCGCATGTCCTACAAATATTTAGCACAGCACCGAGGTAGATAATATATTAACATCGAACTTTAACATACATCAGAGGATGATTAATCACACTGCCCTTGACTGCGCTGAGAAAAATCTTGACATACATATGGACAATCTTTCAGATTCTTGTATCTTTAAAATACTGATAGGCAAGATAGGCAGCTTTGTTTTTTTAGGGTGCAAGGAACGATAAGCCATACCCAGTTGTTCGCTGGTTTTGTTTTCACTGTGTCACAACTCCACAAATCTCTACATGTTCTCAACTAGTTTCTATAATGGCTACTGGTGATTAACGCTAACCAAATTCAATAAGGTAGTGTGAGATCTATTCATTTGAATGAAACATAAAAATTTCATTCAAAGCTGCAAATCTCAGATTTTCAAATCAAAAACTTGAGCTACAGATGCGGTTTTGACAAATAAAATTCAAATCATGTTTGCTTCGTTTCTGAGTTTGTGAAGTAATGGTTGAAATTTATTCGAAAAATTCCACTCTAACATTATATTTGCACTGAGGGGTAGTTCTATATATGATTAAGGCATAGCAGTGGGTCAACCAATGCCACGTATCGCTATTTTGAGGTAAAATTCTGTCAGTAAAAGTTTAGGAAATTGTCTTAGCGGCTCTGAACAGTTCTGCATAAATAGGGTCTCTTCAGTAGCTTGTAGATTTGATTCTTAATACAAACTACGCTCCGGCTGTTTCTACTTTCAATGAACATCAGACCCACATTAAAACCGAAACAGAAGAAAATTCATCAGTGTAATTTATTGCAATTAAGTGTCCTCACTCAAGCCTGGATTCATGAAAGCATGGCCAAGATGGACGTCGAAGCAACGCTCAACAGGCTTGGCGGCTTCGGAAGATCGCATTTGTTGATAGTTGCGCTGTGCTATCTCACCGCCTTCTTCACAGGCATGCCCGTGGTGCAGGATCCGTTCGTGAACTACACTCCTGCCCATAGGTAGTATGATTAGTCCTACACTCCTGTCCATAGGTAGTATGATTAGTCCTACACTCCTGTCCATAGGTAGTATGATTAGTCCTACACTCCTGTCCATAGGTAGTATGATTAGTCCTACACTCCTGTCCATAGGTAGTATGATTAGTCCTACACTCCTGTCCATAGGTAGTATGATTAGTCCTACACTCCTATCCATAGGTAGTATGATTAGTCCTACACTCCTGGGCATAGGTCGTAGGTTTACTCCTACTCTCGTGCGCATAGGTAGTATGTTTACTTCTATACTCCTGTCCATAGGTATTATGTTTACGCCTAAACTCCAGCGCATAGGTAGTATGTTTGCGCCTACACTCCTGCGCATAGGGAGTATGTTTAATCCTACACTCCTGGACATAGGTCGTAAGCTTTACCCCTTCTCTACTACCCATAGGTTGTATGTTTATTCCTACACTCCTGCGAATAGTTATTATGTTTGCTCCTACACTCCTGCGCATAAGGAGTATGTTTAATCCTACACTCTTGCCCATAGGAAGTATGTTTACTCCCACACTCCTGCCCATAGGTAGTATGTTTACTCCCACACTCCTGCCCATAGGTAGTATGTTTACTCATACACTCCTGCCCATAGGTAGAATTTTTACTCTCACACTCCTTCTCATATAGGTGCTATGTTTATTCCTACACTCCTGCGCCTAGGTGGTATGTTTACTCCTACAATCCTGACCATAGGTAGTATGTATACTCCTACACTCCTGCCCATTGGTAGTACGTTTGCTCCTACACTCCTGGGCATAGGTAGTATGTTTACTCCTACACTCCTGGGCATAGGTAGTATGTTTACTCCTACGCTCCTGCGCATAGGTAGCATGTTTACTCCTAAACTCCTGCGTATAGGTAGTATGTTTACTCCTACACTCCTGAGCATAGGTTGTATGTTTACGCCTACACTCCTGGGCATAGGTAGCATGTTTACTCCTACACTCCTGGGCATAGGTAGCATGTTTACTCCTACACTCCTGCGCATAGGCAATATGTTTAATCCTACACTACTGCGCATAGGTAGTATGTTTATAAATTGCTTCAGTAGTCTTTCTTCAGAAAAATAAGCCTTGGACTCTAGAATTTATACTTAAGTTCAAGTGTAGACTCAAAAAATTTCAAACCTGAATTATCATTAGAAAACTCTACTTGTAAGTCTGCTCTCAGTGTTTTCATAATTGAACTGAAGGTTGAATCTTCATTTCCAAGAGTTTCAATTCACCTTTTCAGAGACTAGAAAGGAAATACTTCAATTGGACACTTCATTTCTTCCTCGTCCTCTGCAAGTTGATGAACGATTCAAATTATTTGCATATATATTAATACCTCCCATTTTATAAAGAAAAATAAAGCAAGGAAATTCATGTAAAGATCAAATAGGATTAAATCAAATCTCTCGCACTGCAGTCGTTTTAACTTTGCTGAACATAAGTGCCCACAAATTACAGCATCCATTTCTTGTATTCTATAGGGTGACCAAATAATGTCATCTTTTTAAACTTGTTAGGTCACGTCGAACCATATCTATAAAAATAATAACATGTATCATTTTCCTTTTACCAAAAAGTCCAAAGCGTTCCAGTTTCCTCATCTATAGTTCCCTCGCCCCGTTTTCATACGTTACCTAGGAAGTGCATCTCTCATGAAAATATCTCTGACTTTAGGTACTTTTAATATTCTCAAATAAAGTTTTAAATCATGTTGTGATAATGGTTTGAGGTATTAGTGGATTCAAGTAGAGACCCCCAAAATATTTTTTTTCAGTGCTTTTTTTTGCTGGGATCTATCGTAAACCAGATCCTTTTTAAAGTCAATTTGTTTACTGTCGTTTTTTTCTGCTATAAGTTTATCATCAGCTTTATTTTTATTAACCGCACTAGCTATTGCACAAGCTCCTCCTGCCAGAGACCTAGCAGCGCTTTGAGCTACTAGGATAGCAGGCATTGAAAAGATGAGACCTCCTTTTGCTGATACAAAAGAAGTTTTACTTTTCTTACAATTCAAGCAACGTGAGTTTTCAATATTTTAATTTCCCATCTACAATTCTATATTGGTTATTTGGAATTTTATCACTAGTCTTAAAACAGGGCATTTAAATCATCACCTCTTTTTAGAGTTCAATCCTTGCACGACTCTATAAAGCACTTCGTGATAATTTTTCGCAGAATCCGAAAATATGTTTAAGGGGAATTATAGCATTAAATTGACCCTCATCGGCTCCTAACTAATAACATGTTCATTGAATCCATCATTTGATTTTTAATTTTTCTTTGTATCAATACTCTATAAGAACATCCTATTTTCTTTAAAGCTTCGTTCATAAGTTGTCAATCCTTTCAGAATTGTACCAATTCTAGGGAAGCTATAGCACTCAATTTCCTCATTTCCTGTTGTAAACGATACTCGATCGAATAAATACATCAGACCATCTATGACACTTGATATTTAATCCTTTTTTGAAATTATAATAACTATACCATCCTCTTTCGTTAAAGTTCCTTCGATGTAAGGACAACTTTCTGATGGTAGTAGAAACTGATCCTGATTCTGAATAATAATCTTGATATCATTGTGTTTCAATTCAAATCGCGATTCAAATCAGTTCCAACTAGGGGCGAATAATCATAGGTTTCCATTTTTGAATTGATTCAGCAATTTGAATAATTTAATTCTGTTGTAAGTTCTCCACTTATACAAGTAATTTTTTGGCTATAATTTACATTTCTTGATCTCGAGTAACATAGCACTGTTACCTTTGGTGTTCAAAAAATGTCTGTTTTGATCTGTTAACCAAATTTGGATATTATAAATAGAGTGTTGATTTACGGTTAGATAAACTGGTTGACTAGGATTCTCCACAATTTTATGTCCAGTGGGAACGCTTGGGAAAAATTTATACAAGACATTGCGTAAATCACCATCGAGATACCACCCATTAATCAGAGTGCAGTGAACAAGTAATCCATTCTTTATATTTACTATATTTGTGCTTTCATGTTCTCCAACACCTTCCACTACTTCATCATCAAGGTCTAACAGAGTATGTTAACTGTTATAGAAACTTTTATAATAAAGTCTTCATCACCGATTTTATTTTTATATAACTGGATGATACTCTCTAGCTCATAGCATTCTGTTGGAATAGTTATTCGAAAGCGGCTTCCCATACCCCTTATTCCAATATAATTTTCATTATTTTCTCATCGATATTCGAGATAGAATGATATGTCAGGTGACAATTTTGATACCATTCGTCCCTGGATATTTCCTCATTAATATCTTTCTTGTTGAAAGATAATCTCCTTCAATGCGATGTGTTCATAAATATTTCCTTGTATTAGCCTTCCCTGTTTATCAAGCTACGCCCGTTGTGACGTCAAATAGCGATGCTATATAAGATCTGTCTCAAGCGATTAACTTCATTCATGGGCGAGGACCGCTACGGTATACCCCATTGCTCCTGTCCATGTCACACAGGACAGTAACGCTAGCTCAACTTCTGAGTGGAGAACGCCCCGCGGATACACTCTTAGACTTATTCATTTCAACTGGACGCCGAAGACATCAATGTTAAAGCTCCAACTTATAAACTTAGATTATCCTAAACTGCAAGCCTAACTTTAATCCAAAAATAAATTCTATAATCGTTTACGCTGTTCCTTTATACCCTTGGATCCCGCTGAGGAGGAAATTCCAAAAATCTTTTTTTTTCCTCATAATTGCTAATTACTGTAGGCATTGAACTGAAGAGGTAGAGTTGACGGTCCGTGTTAGCTTCTATTTGCCTTGTAATTGCCGGATTTCGGCGGATTTTGGCGCGGAGTTGACGGGTCGTATTAGCCAAATCTTTTATTCGCCTCATAATTTCTGGATGTCGGCGTGGGCGGTGGGGCTATGTTTGAAGTATTATTACGATAACGGCGATAACGATTTTTCGCCGTTCTGCGCATCTCTAGAGTGACGTAGCACAAAATGTAAATAGTTTAGATCAACACATTGTTTTTACGTATGTCATATTTGAATTCATTTAAAAAAAATTGTCCTCATCAAAATATCCCAAAAAATTTATTTACTGCATGCAACTAGTCTCATTTTAAGCAAAACAGGTATTATAAATCGTTTTTACTTCACGAAGTGACTTCACACGAGCCAAGGTGACGTCACAGTTGGAATAACAAATGACATCCGCAAATGATATCCGTTATCCCTTTTTCTAGAATTTTCATAAAAATGCACAGTAACTAATGCGCGTGCAAAGGGGGCCGATACGACCATTCTGCAGAAGTGTTCGATGCCTAATGTTCCGGCAGTAAGCATGGGCTGTGCTCTATAAAGCAAAATTGTTAACGTCCCTTTCCCAGGAACTGAGTGCGCTTTTTTAAGGTTTTAGTAAGTGACTCATCGGAGAGGGGCGTTGGCTTTGTATGTATTGAGCTGGTTATACACACACTAGCAGTATACTCTGTCAGGTATACTGATTGAAGATACCACCTGTCAGAAATAATTCATTTAAAGAAGGATCTTCCAACGTGACAATTAGTTAAGTCCCTGTTTTAGAAGCCGAACTTTACTGATGATTGTTGAAAAACATTGTGAGCGCTCGGTAATGTTTCGATCGGCGACAGCACTCAAATCTTTGATCGTCAATATTCGCGATAAGATTGTGGATAACCTGTGGTTTAAGCTGTTTTTGCAGACTGTGATGATTGACTCGTTATTTATACTGGTTATTGGTGGTATGTTTACTCCTTCACTCCTGCGCATAGATGGATGTTTACTCCTACACTCCTGATTGCTGGCTGGTTCGATATGAAGGTGGTGAGCAATAGTGAAGGTGGTGCGCCATTGTGAAGGTGGTGAACGACAGTGAAGGTGGTGAACGACAGTGAAAGTGGTGAACGATAGTGTCGGTGGTGAACGACAGTGAAGGGGGTGAACTACAGTGAAGGTGGTGAACGACAGTGAAGGTGGTGAACTATAGTGAGGGTGATGAACCACAGTGGGGGTAGTGAACGACAATGCAGGGAAGATGATGAACTATAGCGCAGTGAAGGTGCTGAACGACAGTGGGGCAGTGAAGGTGATGAACGCAGTGGGGCTGTGAAGGTGATGAACAACGTGAGGCAGTTGTGGGTTCAACGACACTAAACTTGCGATCAGGAAAAAGATAACGCAGAAGATCCCAACTGATTTTCAGACAAGGCGGACATCAATAGAAATTGTTTTTATGAAGAATAACTATCAAAATGTTTCTCAGTTTCTGAACGAAGCTTTTGTGGTTATAAATTTTGTCAATTTATTACAAATAAAATGTTAATATATACAGATAATGCAAAACGACAAGATAATAACATGCGAATGCATAACAAAATTCGTGCATTGACATGCATGTGATATTAGTTATCATTTGACCGGCTCTGAATTACATTTGCAGTCAATCCTGCTGTGAGATAATTGTTTGTTGGCGCCAGATGCAATATGTAATTCCATGATCATAATACGCTTCACTTGAGAGGCATTCAAGATGAGATTATAAACACTGATTAGGCTCCTATCACGATCACTTATCTCGCTCGATGCTAGATGCTGATGAGCATTTTAATTTAACGCATTTCCTTACCTCAAACATGCGCTTGACATTGCGGTTGCCTTTGCTTTATATTAAAAGTTATTTTCCGACCGACGAATGAAATATTTCCATATTTTTTGATGAAGAACGCTTATATGAATTAATGTTCGTGCGAGCGAATTTTGCTGGTAATTATAGAAACTGTAAAACATACGAGGAATTTGAATGGCACTAAGCGTTACTAGAATCTCACAAGTTGCTCGAAAAATCAATTCGTGGATGCGTTGTGAATAAGTGAAATTAATAATTGTGTTAAGAAATAAAGCAATATTCAAACTAAAAAAATTAAAAATTCTAGGTCAAAGATATTAGTGACACTTCAGTAATTAGGAATCGCACTGAAAACTGTTATATATGAGAATGTTTTTCTACAGTTGTTATGTTTTGGTGGCAAGCGATTAAATCCTACAGTAATAACAAAGAATATTTGGCTTTTGTGGCAGATGTTACGTGCCGTCATGCGACTCCTCGAACACGACTTACGAAGACGACTTCCTCAACTTCACCACTCCTTCAGAAGACAACGAGTGGGACAAATGTGAATACCACTCCCCACTCACCAACGAGACGAGTGCCTATAATGTGCGATAAAAGTACAGATTTCCATGGGAACCGAAGCACTTTACTTTATAATCAAATTTCAACTCGTATCATGTTTTTATGCATATAAAAGATCAGCTGCTTTAAGAAAAGAAAAAATACCTGCTTTAGGTTTCACTTTCTCGTTCAAGATGGAAACCCTATAGTAGGTTCTATGATATATATATATAAAATATATATATATAAAATATATATATATATACCTCTCGTTTCACTCTCTTATACGTAAGTAAACTCTCGAAAAAATCACGTTCATTTCATAAAATTAGCTTCAGTGCAGATTAGAATTACCAAATATTTAAAACAAAGATTTGCGTAAATTTCCTCTGCTTCATTATTTTTATCATATTCTTCTCAGTATGCATCAAGACCCATCCAAATACTGGCGTCTCTATGGCGGGACGAGGAGGACGAGGCGCGGTCTGGGGGCGCGACGTGCGAGGCCGACCACTTCGCTGTTGCTGACGTGCGAAGCTGCGACCACGGCTGGGTGTACGACCACGAGCTCTTCCAGTCCTCCACTACTATGGACGTGAGAACGACGTGACACTGGGCATGACGTGACAATGTGCGTGAGAATTGCGTGAGAGCGGACGTGGCAGTGTGCCTGAGATCGACGTGGCAATGGACGTGACAATGGAAGTGTGAGTGACGGGGCAATTTGACATGAAATGAGTGGTAATTTGTAATTACACGCCCATTACAATTGTAATGGGCGTCAGAATGACTTGTCAATTGGCGTGACTATATATCAATTACACTGCATTTCTCATTGATCCTCATTGGTGTTTTTGATGTTATAAGTAAGGACGGCGAACGACTCTGGTCTGTACATTTCATATGTTCCTCAACACAAAATTATTCATGATATCATAAAGCCCGACGTGTTTAGAGTCTCTTTGAGCAGTTTGAGGGCGCCACTGTGCGATGTTTCTTTGGTAGCTGACGATGCGATATTGAATCGTAATTAAGTAGGACCTGAGTGTTGGTCCGGTTGTAGCGTGATTCGAGGATATTGAGGAACAGCATAAACGAGTATATAATATCATTTAGGATTAAAGTTTTTCTCACCGTTTAGGATGATCTAACTTTATAATTTGGATCTTTAACACTGATGTCTTCGGCGTCAAGTTGTAATAAGGATAAGTCTAGACTCTAGAGTATATCCGTATGTTCTCTACTCTGACGTTGAGTTGCGTTACTGTCCTGTTTGATATGGACAAGAGAAAGGGGTAAACCGACAGGTTTCCGGGTCTGGGCAGAGCTCATACAGCTTCGCCATTTGACGTCACCAAGGGCGTGACTTGATAAACAAAAAGGCTAACTAACACAAGGAAATGTTTATGAACATATCGCAATGAAGGAGATTATCTCTCAACAATGAAGACATCAATAAGAAAATATCCAGAGATGAATGTTATTGACATTGTTACCTTACACCTCAGTTGATCTCTTGGGTCTGAGTTTGCCGCGACATTATTAGATTATCATGAGATTATGTGAACACATTACATAATTGCGAGTTTACCACAACATTATGACTTGGATATTGTAATTCATTCACGTTTTCTTAATAATTGCCACTACGCGGACTTAATAATAATTAACGAGATCACGTGGCAGTTTGACTTGGTGTGCGACAAGTCCTTCCTGACATCCATGACGACGTCCGCCTTCAACGCCGGCATGATGCTGGGGGCCATCACCAGCGGCGTCATGGCGGACAGGCTTGGCAGGAGGGTGGGTTATAGGGCTGAGATCTGGCAAACCCACAGAATTATTAATATAAAATACTAGCCTGACTTTGCTAGGGTTCGTTAATCCCTGTAATCCTGCAATACAGAATCCAGTGAATATTATTGATGCTGATTGGTGCTAATTGAAGAAAGAACCACTCCATACTTCATTTTAAAATAAGCATAGAACTCCCATTTGATTCAAGTTTCAAAGTAGGGAAGAATTTCCTTCTTTTCAAATTAAATTTAAATATCCCAATTGAAAAATTAAATTGCAATTTTTGATCCAATCCTTTCATCCCGACACGCTAATTATCGTGGGTAGTCACCCGAACCGCCCGTTTATTTGTGGTTCCAGGCTGCAGACTCACAAACTTTGACCAATTTATACACCAGATATATATAGTAAAAAAGTGTAATTCCTAAGTTATGGCTTGATTTATTGAACCATCCTTCTTATGGAATATGAATTGCTTTACGAGGCAAATAGAACGTCCGACGACAAATTGTTAATGAACCTGAAAAGCTACCATCAATATTTATTTCGCTATAGAAAATGATCCTTCTTTAAGAGCTACGGTTATAAGTAAAATCCCGACGTACGTGCTAGCCTTGCTTCGTTATGTAAAATACAGGGTTATTCTAAATGATGAACCCTATTGAATAAATTTCTACTTATTGAAGTATAAATTCAAAATGAATAATGTATAAACCAATAGAAAGGAAAAGATGCATAGTTTTTTCATATATCTAAATGTTCAATATGTCCATCTTGCGCTGCACGGCAAACATCTGAACGGAAGCAAAACTCGTCCTACATAGGAGAAAGCATATGGAAATGAAGATCTGGCTCTACAGTACTGGCCACCGAGACCACCTAATCTCACCTCATGTGGCTATTTCTTATGAGGTTACATCGAGAAAGCTGTTTACGTCCCGCCTCTCCCAGCAACTCTGTTTACGTCCCGCCTCTACCAGCAACTCTGTTTACGTCTCGCCTCTACCAGCAACTCTGTTTACGTCCCGCCTCTACCAGCAACTCTGTTTACGTCCTGCCTCTACCAGCAACTCTGTTTACGTCCCGCCTCTACCAGCAACTCTGTCTACGTCTCGCCTCTACCAGCAACTCTGTTTACGTCCCGCCTCTACCAGCAACTCTGGCTGATCTGAAGAACCGTATCATATTGCTACGGTGCGCTCAGTAACTAAAGATACACTTTCTCGTGTGTGTGACGAGTTTGGCTACTGTTTAGATGTTTGCCGTGCAGCACTTGGTGGGCATATTGAACATTTATGAATTTCAAGAAATAAACTTTGAATATTTGTCTTTCCTTCGCTGTATAAATTATTCAGTCCTATTCATTCTTAAATAAATTATTTAAAACATTCAAATTTATTAAATTGGCTTCTTCATTTAGGATAACTCTCTAATACGCGCGTAGTTGTCGTACATGTTGTCGCTGGTGCTGCTGGTGACGGGGAGCTCGCTGGGAGCTGCCTCCACAAGCCCCGTGATGCTCATCCTATTGAGGCTACTCGCAGGCTTCGGCGACGCCGCCACCTACCAAATTATATTCGTTCTCTGTGCGTATAACTTTACTTTAATTTATAAAATATACCTTTTAAATAATTAAATTTATAGATATAAAAGATTGCACACTGATATGTAAACGCGTTTGAATTTTGAAAACTGTTAATTAAATGTTACGCAAAAGAACATCATTAGGCTGACGATTTCAAGTGCATTTTATGTTGTACATTAACTAATGATAATAATATTATGAACATCAGTAATAGGATATTAACCATACCATAATTTTAATATCTATGACTACTATTGGTGAACATCAAGGCTTTCTCGGCTGCTTGACACTGAATGAAGAACATATATTGGGGCGCATGCCGGAGGCCAATTTTGCCAAATTTCACACTTAGTTAATATTTCTTTACGTGGGTAAGAACGCTAGAGGGCATAACAGCCCATGAAGTCAAGTGCTCAAAACCATAGCGCCGGATGTCAACAGCCACGAAATAAGCTTGATAAGTTAAGCAGGGGCATAGTGCATCTGGCCTAACCTCTTCCGGCTTATCCTGTTCAGGCCTACCTACCCTACACAAGTCGCACCCTATCTCCGCCCAAGACAA
Organism: Hyalella azteca; assembly: GCF_000764305.2. Classification (NCBI taxonomy): domain Eukaryota; kingdom Metazoa; phylum Arthropoda; class Malacostraca; order Amphipoda; family Hyalellidae; genus Hyalella; species Hyalella azteca. The sequence goes on from NW_025946415.1 coordinate 242,169, forward strand.
ACCTGAGCAGACTAAATCTAGCCTCATTGGCTGCTAGAAGTTAGAAAGGCGGTCCAAGTGCGCTGGTAGAGCCAGTCATTGGCTGCAAGAAGGTTGTGAGCCGGGACAGCGTGAATAGGTTGGGCCTTACGAGGTTAGGCCGGAGTAGTTATAGCCGGATGAGGAACTGCCTGCTTATAAGCGAGCATGCTTAAGTATTGGCTGAAGACGGCGCTATTATCTTTCGGCAGTGTGTTGGTTGTCTGGAATACGGAGTTCAAGGGTATTCTTCTAGCTCTGAGGCTGAGTAAAGTTAATGCATGGTGAAGCTGGGCGTTGGCTCCAGGGCTTATTTAGGAGTAAAACTTGTGGCCTACGGCTGCGCCCCAAGTGCAGCCGTACCCATGTTTGTACAACAAGGTAGACAACACCAACAGTCTGTGAAAAGGCACGCGCAGGTCAGGTGTGCATGCCCCAGCAAGTGCTGAGTAAATGCCCCAGCAGGTGCTGAGTAAATGCCCCAGCAGGTGCTGAATACATGCCTCAGCAGCACCGTAGCGTCGTCGGGCTGCTGATCAACGTAAGCTTCGCTCTGGGCGAGGCGGCCGTCGGCGTCTACGCCATCTTCATCCGGCGCTGGCGGATGCTGCAGCTCACCATATCCCTGCCTATGTTTGTTCTGGGCATCAGCTACTGGTGAGGCTTTATATATATTGCTCCCGGCATAATACCATATCCCTGCCCATGTTTGTTCTGGGCATCAGCTACTGGTGAGACTTTATATATATTGCTCCCGGCATAATACCATATCCCTGCCCATGTTTGTTCTGGGCATCAGCTACTGCATGGTGAGGCTTTATATATAATGTTCCCGGCATAATACCATATCCATACCCATTTTTGTACTGGCATCTGCTACTGGTTAGGCTTTATATCAGTGGTTCTCAAATTTCTTCATGCTGGCGCCCCCTTTCAACAGACACATATAAAAACAAACGCCTCTATCTTTATATTTAGTAGGCTGCAATTTTAAAAGAGAAAGGTAAAACACAAATGTGCATTGCGCAAAAAGAACCCCATTTAGTAAACCAATATACATATTTTTTTACAGTTTTTATATTGGTTTAGTATTGGTAAAAATATAGTAGTGGTAAAATATATTGGTTTAGTAAACCAAAATATTTGTTTACAGCACTAGAAATTCAAGACGGCACGGACAAATTTACGCTGGACTCGTGGCCGGTCTCGCAGCCGGTCTCACGGCCCATCTCCAAATTCAGTGACCAAAGAATATCTCAATACTAATAAACGCAGCTCGATAAAACTTGAAACAAATATTCATTAGGACTTAACTGTGATATTTAGCTCATGAAAAAATTTTAAATTTCACCTTCATTCGGGAGTTATATGGCGATATGGGCTGCAATTTCGCAGTGATCAAAGAATTTCATCAAACTACTAAACAGACTCGAACGAAATTTTGAATATAAATTCCTAACTACCAAACGGTGATTTTTGCTTGTGAAAATTTATTCGATTTGGAGTCATGTTCTGCGCGTGTTGTATGCAAATCGTCAAACAAGCGTACGAACTTTTGACTTCGACTTCGCGGACTGCCGCCCCCCTACTGCCCCTTTCTTCCTCACCGCCCCTCCATATTTTTCCACCGCCCCAAGTAGTGATATCGCACACTTTGGGAACCACTGCTTCAAATATATTGCTTTTAGCATGGTACCAAATCCCTCCCCATGTTTGTTCTGGGTATCAGCCACTGGTGAGGCTTCTCATATATGGCTCCTGGCATGATACCATATCCCTGCCCATGTTCTTTCTATAGGCATCAGCTACTGGTGAGACACTTTATATATTGTCCCAGTTTGATACCGTAGAAGAGCACAATCATGTAGCACTTTAATCGTCGTAACCCTGCAGGTATAGGATACGTCCAGTAGGGCCCAATCAGACTTCAAGCATCAAAGTTTTTTTTGGCAGCCAGTTCGTTCTTTCCCGCTGGTTCACATTAAGAGATGCTCGAAGATTTAAATTTGTTATACCAACGCGCTCTCAATTTGTACTGCAGGCGCTGTACTTACTCTTCATTAGATGTGTACATTTTCTCATTTAATTTGAAATAAAGTACGCATTTATGTACATACACTCAACAATACGTCATTTCAACAAATGATATCATTCTTTCTTACACCCATAACGAGCAGAGAGCGCGCGAAACACTGATACGACACTTTGCCGGACTAGACTGGTTGACCTACACGAGAGCAAAAGTTCATCTATATTAAGACGGTCAACTTTTCTTCCGAGTGTTTAGATTAGTAAACAATTTTAACATATTTTGTAGAGATTCTCACTACCGCAGGGCTGCGCCGGAGAGCGCGCGTTGGCTGATCACTCAAGGGCGTGAGCAGGAAGCTGAGATCATCGTGCGAAAAATGGCCAAGTTCAACAAAACGTCCAATTTTGAAATCATCTACCTGGTAATTATGATTCTGATCTTAAAAAATACTTCATATGTTGACGCCTAATCGCTTTATACAGAGGACAGCACTTGTATAGATAGTGAGCCTATCACAACAGTTTGTCTAAACAGCTTAACAGGTTACCGATCAATTACCCAAAATCTTACCCCCGAATATTAGCCAACAAAATTGACCAGTTACCCCCGAATAAAACCTGATCATTTACCAAAAATTTTATTTAGAATTTCTGCCATAAAAATTTGAGCACCTACAATTTTACCCGAATCTTGGCCATCCAAATTTCGTAAACGATCATTTGCCTACGGTACTCCATGCGCTCACAATATTTTTAAATCTCTGTCATTAGTAAACTTCATAAAAGATTCGTTATTAAAATTCTGGGACATAACCTGGGAAAGCAGAACAGCTGCACATAACAGTTGTAAAATAATAGATTGAACAGTGCCTCATTTCGCATAAATACTCTACTTAATTCAGAACTGCACTTTATTTCTTCTGATACAGCTCATTAATAAACTGGATTTTCAGCTATGACACATTCATTTCGCGCAGTATTACCACCGCTCACTCTCCTGCGACGACAATTTCATGCCAGATCAAAGCCTTCGTATGGACTAACGAACTCATATAGTTTGCTTGTAATATCTGAAAATTCATTACCAACGGAAGCAAGTGAGATGCAAAACAGTGCACATCAAGGTCAATCATCAAATTCTAACGGGATTCCCGATCCTTTCAATGCATTACTGATGCTGCACATGCCGCCACATGCAGCTGGCTCTACATAGATTGTGAAAAAATTAATTCAGTAAACTCACTGATTCATTACCGTGTTTCATCTACCTTGAAAGCAAAGTGTGAGTCCTGTTTAGGTTATCTTACTAACTCGATTACGCACACTTAATTAAATGAGTTTCATGAAAGTGGGAACAATCTTACAACACAATGGATATGGAATACATGTTTGAAACCAAAATTCCCATCACCAACAAATTAACCTAAATTTATCATTAAAAATTAGATTGAATTAAATCTGTAAAAAGGGTAATTCATAATGATTTAAATTTCAATTCTTTCAAGATGATAAAATTCATTCTCATTATTGTAGGTCTTCGTATGGAGTGTTTAACTTTAAAAGACCGCGTGTAATATCGGAAAATTCTGTGTTAACTGTAGGCAATATAAAATTCTGATTTTACTCTTAACTCGTCAATACCTAGATAGTGAAGTGGCCACCGACACGTTTTTGTAGTCGCTACACCAGGGTTCAATCCCAAGCCTCTCGAGAGGTTTTTTGCAGGTCGTACGTCAGTGGGCGGAGACATGGGAGGATCTACATGATACCATATCCCTGCTCGACTCAACGTGGGAGAAGCTGTGGGGTGGTGATTAACGAGGCGCACACCGCACGCAACTCATGGAAGTTGAAGGTGAAGTGTGCGCCAATGACGTTAATGCTGTCGGTGATTGACTATGCGTGTATCATGAAATTTCTGTTGTAGCGCCCACATGTACCTAGTATTCCGTACTATAGTTCCTACTAGTAAGTTACTTCGCTCTAGAACTAATTACCATTGTTAGCAATGACTCGGCTCTTATACGTTCAAGACCTACAACTACTGTTCGCCTTGTAAGTATTCTGTAAATAGTTTAGTTATGTGTAAGACCTTCACATATGAATATATTCTTATTACGTTACCGTTTTCCTGTTTTATAGTAGTGTTATTTTGTTCCAGGATGTTGCGTTCTTGTTGAATAAAGCTCATGTTGAGTTACCTCGGCTTTCGCTTACAACAGCGTGCGGTGTGCGTTAACGAAAATAACCGATATCAGTGATGGATTATGGGCACCCCGCGCCTAGCATGAAAGCTCCTTTTCATAGGAAGTAGTATGCATAATAGTCTGGTGGCGACGTTCGCCCGCGAGTATTTCATATGCTAACCGTTTGCGATGGCTAGGCAAATTAACTTTTAAATATCAATAACTAATGAACGTATTGAATGAACTAATGAATCTCTGTATCAGCTATTAAAAAAACAAAATCAGATTTCTAAAATATTCAAAAATCATTGTTATGTAACACAATAATAATGATTATAATGAGACGACAGATTGACACCGGACAATACATTTGAAAAGATTAATGATATTTCTCTTGATGTATATAGCTTGTATTATTGTATATTAGTTCACTTCGAATAAGTAAAATTAAAGTCAAAGATGTTGTTTTATTATTGTTAATAACAAATGAGAATTGAAGTCATTGTGTCTTGATGAGGTCTTTGAGTCCATTTATTCACAAGGCGAGTCATAAAACTAAATGCATCTGTCCATACTGCCTGCATGCATTTTTACGCGAAGACCTAATTGAAAAACCTAAAGATGATTGCTCTGTTCACACACCCGTCAAAATGTTTCTAGTGATGAGAAACTAAAATTCAAAGCCTTTCAAAAGACTATCAAGCATCCCTGTGCAATTTACGCAGATTTTGAATCGGCTTTGGTAGGTATTTATTCATGTCAAACAGACCCATAGTCGAATTATACGCGGAATATTAAAAACACGAGCCGAATAGTTTCAGTAGCTATATTAAGTACGATGATGGTAAGTACTCAAAGTTGGAGTTATATAATGGTAAGGATGCGTCTGAAAAATATGTAGAAGCAGAAACAAAACGCGGGTATGAATTATTAAATCAATATCCAAAAAGATGATCTTATCAGATGAAAATTATCAACAACACTAGAATGATACAGTTTGCAATGTCTGCCATGAAGAATTCCGAAATAAAATTATAAGTTTAGAGATAAAAACCACCAACGGGAGATTATAGGAGTCCAGCGCAACGCAAGTGCAATTTCAAAATTAGACATCCTAATTTTATTCCATCGTTTTTGCATAACTTATCCAATTATGATTCACTTCTGTTTATTGAAGAACTAGGTAGAGAGTCTGGTAAAATGAATGCTATACCAGTAACAGAACAAAAATACATAAATTTCACACAGATCATCAAAGTAGGGAAGAATATAGATAAAAAACTGGGAGGGAGCGAGACATAACAAGAGATTTCAGATTCTTAAACACCTTCAGATTCATGTCTTCATGGTTGGATGCATTAAAAATAAAATTTTCAGAGCATTTGGAATTGAAAAGACATTTACATGATAATGAATAGTTTGAATTGCTATAAAACAAAGGTATAATCCCAACACGATTCCATGGATAACATGGATAACACACGATTCCACAACATAACATATATCTGATAAAGAAGATGAACATGCTAAAGAGGTTTGGGATGTATTCATATGCAAAATATTCATAGATTATCATAATTTCTATCTCAAAGTAGACGCCTTGTTATTAAGTGAAGTGTTTTAAAACTTTAGAAATTTCTGTTTGAAAACACACAAATTAAATCCAGCTCATTATTTCACAGCACCATGTCTATCATTTGATGCTCTATTAAAGATTACTGAGATTGAATTAGACTTGCTAAACGATTCAGATATGATATTATTAATTGAGTAAGGTGTTAGAGGTGGTGTTCCAATGATTTCTACAAGATATGCTAGAGCAAATAACAAATACATTCTTAAAAGTTATGATCGTCAAAAACTAAGTAATTGTATATCATACATGGACGCAAATAATTTATTTGGTTGAGCAATGTCAAAGAGCCTACCAACAGGAAACTTTAGATGGTTAAAAGAAAACGAACCATTCAAAAATAATAAAGGCTAGATTCTTGAAGTTGATTTTAGCGATCAGAAAGGCCTGCGTAACAATCATAATGATTTACCACTAGCTCAAGAAAATATTCAAATTGTAGATGTTCATATGTTATTACCTTATCTTGGTAAGCTTGAAAAATATGTAATCTATTACAGTAATTTAAAACTGTATGAGAAACTTGGATTGAAACTTGAGAAAATTCATAGAATATCAGAATTCGATGAAAATCCATGGATGAGGCCATACATAGCTCTGAACACAAAAAAAACTACAACAAGCGAAATCAGATTTTGGAAAGGATTTCTTCAAATTAATGAATAATTCTTCATTCGGTATAATGAATGAGAACATTAGAAATAGAGTTGAAGTTATTCTGGTTAAGACTAAACAAAAATTGAGTAGATAAGTTAATAAACCTTATATCAAAGGATTAAAAATATTTTCATAAAGCCTTATAATCTGTCATATGCAAAAACAAAGGCTATAGTTGATACCCCTATTCAAGTAGGGATGAGCTTACTAGTTATAAGCAAGACATCGAGGTATGACTTTTATTACAACTTCATTAGAGAAAAATATTCTGATAGAGCAAAGCTATTGTTCACAGATACAGACTCGCTCTACTATGACATGAAAACCGCTGACTTCTATGAAGATATGAAGGATAATCAAGACTTATTTGACTCATCGAATTGTCCTAAGGATCATTTAATATACTCAAATCTGAACAAAATAGTAAAAGGCAAATGAAAGAAAACACGAGCGGCATTCCCATAGAAGAATTTTAGTTCGAGTAAAGCTGTATTGTTATTGAACATAATGTTCTGTGGCTAAAAAAGGTAAAGGTATAAAGAGAAATGTTATTGAAAGGGATACAACCGTGGATGAATATATGAGAGCATTGAATAATGCGACTATATATAAAACAATGTATAATATTCAAAGTGCTATTCATGAATTGTGTTCGAAAGAAATTAATAAAATTGCACTGAATGGTGACGATGATAAAAGACATATATTAGCTGACGGTATTAATACGCTAGCATTAAACCACTGTAATCCAAGCCTATAGAAGTCTTCATAAAATAATCTAATAAAAAATGATAGTCAAAAATAAAAGAACATCAATAAACTATCCTGAGCTATTATCAACCGATAATAGTGAATATTTAAAGCAGCTGAAATCATTTCTACGTAATGAAAAAACTAGGAGTGACATTTTTTAACACGATGTTAAGTAAATTACCACTGCCATAAAGAAATGCATTTAAAACTTCCCTTCAACAATCAATTTGAGCAAGTTCCAACGGTTCTTTCAATGATAGGCATACCTACTCCTTCTGTTGCCCTGGCACTAAGGTGCAAAAAAGACTGAATGAGTGTTATAGGGGGAGTTAATTAATTGGATAGAGCTTGTATAGATAATTATTTATTCTATAGCGAGCATACAAAAACGTGAGACAGAAACAAGTCTGATGATATCCTAGCGAAGAAAGCGGCTGGGATTGCGATAGATCCTAACGAGCCTGAATGTGTTAGAACTGATGCAACAATAGTTAATGCTATAATGGCTGGAAAAATATATGTAGGTCTTAGAGAATCAAAAAACGTTAGAGTCCACTCACAGAAAAGAGTGGTAAAATTCTAAATCAAATGTATTACAATCCTAAACGCAAATCACGAATTGGTTGGAGTCAAGAAACATACACTCATGATAAACCAATAAAACATAATTTTACCTCAAGAAGAGTCAAGGTAAGAAAGATCGATGATCAATGGCAGGCAGATTTAGTTGACATGCAGAAGTATACAGAAGTATACTTCAAACTGTGATTGATATCTTTAGTAAACATGCATGGGCACTTCATGTACGTAGAAAAATTGGTGAAGAGATTAAAATATTTTCCCCAAAAGCTTTTCACTGAACGAATTCCCTAAAAAATTCAAACAGACAAAGGTCTAGAGTTCATTAACAAGCCAACACAAGGGTTATTCAAAAAGTTTGATATTCCATGGTTTTCAATTGAAAATGAGTCTAAAACTCAAGTTGTTGAAAGATTTAATCGAACTCTCAAGACAAAAATGTGGAAATATTTCACGTATGCCAAGACAAAAAAGTGGGTATATATTTTAATTTATTTTTTTTTGAAAATCACAATTGTTATCACAGATCAATAAAAATGACTCTTCGTAAAGCTTCAAAGGAGCAGAACAGTAAAATAGTCTATGTAAATTTACTCCCCGAGATAAAGACTGGTATGAAAGACTAAATTCAAGATTGCAGATCGTGTCGGAATTAGTAGAAAGCGTAGTGATTTTAATAAAGGATATCTCCCTAATTTCACACGTGAGTTATTTATCATCTCTAAACTATTAGAGCCAAAGAGACAAAACCCTGTAACTTACAGGCTGAAAGATATAAGCGGTGAAAAAGTAATAGGGAGTTTTTACGAGGAAGAATATACAAAATCCAGTAGCGATGTTTATGAAATTGATAAAATTTTTAGAAAGAAGAAAGGGAAATTGTTAGTCAAATGGAAGGGATATGATGACCCATCTTGGATTCCCGAAGCTGAACTAACATAGAGTTGAATTGACACTTAGTTAAACACGCATTGTGTTCAAAATGAACACACATTGAGTTCAAAATAAACAGACATTGAGTTCAAGTTAATTGAGATATTTTACTTAATAAAATGGCGTTAATTGATATAAAAACAAAACAAGACTTGATAAAATTGAAAAGAGACTTAAGAAAACAATTCACACAAGAAAAATTTATTGAACAAGATTTATACAATGATGTTAAAAAGTATATAAGTCTCTAATTGGACTTCTGAACAAAATGGTGGAAGAAACGAAGCAAACAAGGTTAGCTCTGGAAGATGCTCCCAGAGAATTATTAACAATCAAACCTGCTGAAAGATTAGCCTTAGATCCTCCAGACTCAAAAGGACCCGACTCAAAAGGACTAGTTGGTTCAATAGCTAAAACTTTTCTAAGTTATGCATTCAAATCTGGTTCTGAATATGACAAAGCTTACGGCATAAAATTTGATGGAAAAAATGCCATGCAAGGAGATACAATTGTCTCCTTTCAAGATAATTATTTAGGGATTGGTAATAAAGTTTATGAGGGGACTGTCGGATTATGGGAGTTATTAACAAAACAAGCCCCTGAAAACTATGAAGAAAATGATGTTGCAAATTACCTAGCAATTTTGAGACAGACTAAGGCTCATCTGAAGCCGGATGGAACAATTAAAGCAAACAAAGGAGAGAAGTATAAAAAATTCATCAGACCACTCTATAAAGCGACGCAAAAAGAAAAGGTGCGTTATGAAGTTGCTAGAATTAAAGCTGTAAGCCCGGCATCATCTCGGGATTCAACTCCGGAATCAAGACCGGATACTAATTCAGATGTTTCGGGATCAGGAATAATAGTTATACCTTCGAACGTTAATGATATTGTTGCAAGACATCACTTATTATTTGGCTCTCTGAATGCTGGATCTTTAATGAATTGCAGGCGCTCACTCATGAACTTTTTAAAAGAAATTTATTAAATGAACATGATGTTAAACTATAGAATGATTTTTGTTTAAGAAAATGGAATCACAAAGCATAGTTATTACCGGCAGAAAAAGTGATATTTACACGAATTTCACACCAGCAATAAAATTGGATACAAACAAATGTCATGAACTGGCATTGGTAGGACTGGATATGTATCACTCTATCCCGAATATCGATGAGACAAATAATAAATTTTATGTAAGGAAACATGGTATAGTAATCCCGATAATTATTCCAACTGGGTGCTATGAGATAGAGAGTATCAATATGTATATTAAAAAGTATTTTGGAAACGAGGATGCAATTGATATAAAAGCGAACACCAATACTCTGAAATGCGTTATAACTATTCATGATCCTGACTTGAAAATTTATTTCAACAAACCCAACAGTTTACATACTCTGTTAGGTTTTAATGATGGAGTGTTGGAAGGTGTTGAAGAACATGAAAGTACAAATATAATAAATATAATGTCTGTTAATGCAATACTTGTTCACTGCAGTATAATCAATGGATCATATCTCAATGGTGATTTACACAATATTTTGTATACATTTTTTCCTAACGTTCCCCAGGATATAAAAATGTAGAGAATCCTAGTCAACCAATTTATCTAACCGTAGATCAGCCTTCATTTTATAATATACGAATTTGGTTAACAGATCAAAATAGAAATCTTTTGAATACTAGAGGTGAGGAAATAACAGTACGATTGCACTTAAGGTCTAAAAATATTAAATAATCTTTACAAAATATTTCTTATAAAAATGGAAAACTTACAGTGGAACGAAACTTTTCAAATTGATGAATCAATTCATTAAGTCGAAACTCATGATTATGAACCTCAAATTGGAACTGATTTAAATCGTGAACACAATGATATCAAGATTATTATTCAGAATCAAGATCAGTTTCTACTACCATCAGTTGTCTTTACATCGAAGGGGCTTTAACGAAAGAGGATGGTAGTAATTATAATTTCAAAGATGATAAAATATTAATTATCAATAATGGTTTGATGTATTTATTCGATCGAGTATCTTATAGAATCGGAAATGAGGAGATTGAGGGTATAGCTATCCTGGAATTGCTACAACTCCCAAAGGATTGACTACTTATCAACGAAACTCCAAAGAGAATATGATGTTCTTCTGGAGTATTGACACTAAGAAAAATGAAAATCGAATGATGGATTTAATGAACGTAGTGATTATTTAGGAGCCGCTGACGGTCAATTCAATTCTACAATTCCCTTGAAACATATTTTCGGATTCTATGAAAATTATAACAAAGTGATTTATGGAGTCAAGCATGACTTAACTCTGAGAAGAGGTGATGATGCAAATGCTCTGTTCAAGACTAGCGATAAAGATCCAAATCAGCAATATAAAGTTGGCGATGGAAAAATCACTATCAAAAGACTAATTTGGAAAATGACGGCTTATAAACTCTCCGATGAGTTTAAGATTAAATTATATCGTCAAATAAAAGATAAAATTCGAATATCAATTGCATACATGAATCGACAATTGGAACAAACAATAATGAGTCCTAATCAAAAGTTCTTGGATTGGAATCTTACACCAAGTTCGGGAACCCAAAGACCTCGTTACGTCATTATAGCATTTCAAACTGGTAAAGATAATTCACAACTTTCTAACGTGGCGCTGTTTGATCACTGTAATATGAAGAATGCATATATCCAGCTAAATAACGAAAGGTATCCTGAGCAAAACTTACAAATTGATTTTGATAGTAACAATTATGCGGTAGTTTATAAAATGATGATAGATTATGCATCACAGACAAATTGTACAGTTGCATATAGAGATTATAAGTTTTTACATCCGATTTTCGTATTTGATATAGTCGGCAAAATGAGCGTCTTAAGGACAGTCTTATTGATATGATGATTAAAGCTGAATTCAATAATAACATTCCTGATAACACACATGCTTATGCTCTGATTCTTTCAGACAGAATAATTCAATTACAATCCGATGGTGAAAAAATGAATATAAATTACTAAAAATTTAACAATTTTTTTAGATTTATATCTTATTAAAATGATGTATTGCGTAAAATGTCAAAAGAAGACTGATACTGAGCATGCTCAGTATGTTACGACGACAAATAATAAAACATTAAAAAGCGGACGTTGCTTGATTTGTAAGAAAACTAAAACTTCTTTTGTATCAACAAAAGAAGCAAAAGAAGGAGGCTTCATCTTTTCAATTCCTGCTATCCTAAGAGCTCTAGGCGCTGCTGGGTCTCTGGCAGGAGCTTCTGCCATAGCTAGTGCAGTCAATACGAAGAAAGCTGATGATAAACTTATAGCAGAAACGAAGCGACATAATGAAGCAATGGAAGCTAAAAAGGGATCTGGTTTAAGATTGATCACAGCGAAAAAATCTTCACAAAAAAAAAATCTTGGGAAGAAGGTCTCTACTTTAACCCACCAATAAAATAATACCCATTAAACCATAACACACAACATGATTTCAAACATTATTTGAGTGTTGAAAGTTCCTAGAGTCAGAGATATTTTCATGAGGGATACACTGCCTATGTCACCTTTTAAAACGGAGCGAGGAATTTTGAATCTTGATGTGAAAGAGGGAACTGGAATGCATTGGACTTGTTGGTATAAGGAAAATGATACTTAACGACTGGAGTTAAATTTAAAAAATAGTTAAAACGACTGGAGTATGAGAGATTTGATACCATCCTATTAGATCTGTTTAGGAATGGGTATTAAAATATATTTATTTCATTTTTCTTTCTAAAATAGCGAGCATTAATATCCAGGCAAATAATTTTAATCTTTAATATTTCACCTACAATTCAATTATTACAACTCTGAGCGACGAGATACGAATTGAGTTTTATAATGCTGATTTAGGTATGAAATTTTTAGAGTCGGCAATTGCAGATATATATAAAATTTTTGAGTACCAGATCGATTGTTTTGAAGAAAAACTTATTAAACAATTCAATGAGAAAATTTACAGTTTGCAGTCAGCTCTCGGTGACAAAGTCAGGAAATTGGAATTGAATTTTGCAGAAAAACAAATCAAGCAAATTGATGAGAAAATATCAGTTTGCCGCTCTCGTCCGAATAAAAAATATACAAACGGGTTTTGAGGATAAACCAATGAAACAATTTGGGGAGAAAATAAATAGTTTGCTGGCAACGGTTGATGATAAAATCACGTATTTGTAATTGCATATTGAAGAAAATTTGAAACTGATTATTAAAGCTGATGAGGAGAGCCATAGAGTACAGTTGGCGTTTGAAGATTTAGTAAATGAAAAGCTTATAATTTCTGAATTATGGATTCATAACCTCGAGTTAAAAATTGATGGAAAAGTATCTTTTGCCGAAGTTGATCAGAAATTTTAAGGCTTGGAGTCAAATTTAGCTTCATTTAACGATGCGAAATTTAAAAACTTAACATGGAGTTACGAGCTGGACAAAACATGGAGTTACGAGCTGGCTCAGTTCAGCTGACAAATATGGAAGATTTTATTAATGAGATGAAGGATATTAAAAATATATTTCATTAGCTTCCAAAGATATTATAATCTAGTCAAAATAAAATCAATCAATTTAAATTGATGCTGCAAAATGAAATTGATAAAAATATAGAACTGAACAAAATATTAACTGATCGTATAAATAATCTTATAGCTTCATGAGTTCGGGAAAGTCTGTATGCTTTAGAAGTTTTACTTTATTAAAATGACTGGTGTTAATATATTTGGAACAGGAATTGATAGTTCGCCCATGGCGCATCCAAGAGGTCCTCCAGGTATTGGCTTTCAGTACCTCGACGCTGAAAAAATTTTGATGTGAATAATATGAGACTTGCATATATCTTTTGTCCAAATGAGGATAAGGCTGCTGCATGCAAGAGTTATGTTGATGAGGAGGTTATAAAAGTCTGAGATGTTCATGTAAGAGATTCAGAAATGACAAATGAAAAATATATGTAGTGAGGGAGGATGTCATGGTGCATATATCAACTCTCTCGTGAAAGAATTGCCAGCAGTAAAATCAATAGTAGAAACTCTTGATGGAAAAGTAACTCAGGAAATGACAAATTATGACAAAAAAGTAACTCAAGAAATGATTGAAGTAAAAAACAGAATTGGAAAATCTTGGTATGAAATTAACTCAGGAAATGACTTGAGAAAAATCAACATTGCGATAACAAATGAATAATTTGAAATCCCTCGATGAAAAAGTGTCCTCATTAGCAGGAACTCAAGTTGAATGAAAAGCATAAAATAATGGTGTTGAAACATGGAGAGATGACTACATGAATAAAGTAGCAGACGTAGCGAAAAAGCAGAATGAGTTCTCTGAACGACTTTAAAAGTTGAGGATATTGGAACAGGCGTTCGCTGGAAAACTCTACCTTGATTTTTAGAAAATATAAATATTAAATCAAGTTTATAAAGTAATCAAATGTATCTTTAATCTTTGTTGATAAAAATGAGAGCTAATGTACACAAAGAAATATTGATAAATAAAAGAGTTCCAACTCACTTTACTTAATGTATTTACGCTTCGGTATAGAAAACTCATTCCATCTAGTCAAGCGTGATAAGCCCATTAAAACTATTCGAAAATACAGAGTGATTCATGTTGGAAATAAATTAAACTTAATTGAGAGTAGTTAATTTACACGCTATTGTCATTCAAGGCAGCCTGTGAGGAGGAAAAAAAGCTTGATGAAATTTCTTATAAAATGGAAGACGCAATAACAGATGTCCGAAGATGAGTGATATATCCCCTGCAAATATTCAAATTGATGTTGATAATATTCGCTATGATATTCGCCAGCTCTCCACTGAAGTAAATCAGATTATAATTCAAGTGATTATTACAGAATAAACATTGAAAAAGATTTTTGAAACAAAAACTTTTAAAAATGCACAATAAGTGGAAGTACGATAATAAAAATAAACAGAGGAACTATTTTGTATTTCCTTCTCCATGTTTGAGATGTCTTATAATTTGAAGATCGAACTACAGAAAACGTCATTGCTACTGAAGTTGCTAATGGAGAACTTTATTGATTCCAATAATCTTTTCCTGTATAGCGAGTCAACTCATCAGGCTGAATATAAGTTGTTGAAGAACGCCTTAGAAAAGGGATATAATAAATCTGAAATCATTGATTTAATTTCTGACGGCAATTGCAATATTGACGAATATCATCATAAGCTATCTAAAAAACGTTAATAAAAATGTGCCATCGAATATTTTGAGAATACTGCTTCTGTACCTGATCCCAGTGATATAGATGCTAGGAAGATGAATTCGTTCATTTTGATGATATTACTAAAAAAATCAAAATCCTGCTAATAATTTTTCACACGAGGAAGGCATAATAACTGGTTCAAATTACTTATCCCAAAACTATTACATATTATCAAGACAAACCATTAGAACGAATAAAATTTAATAATTCTTTTCGAATTTCCTTTCATCGATATGAAGAGTATTCACAGTGATTACATTGCATGCGATATGCCCTTTGCCGAGTTTCAAGAACTGTGTAATGAAACGTAGGTATAAAGTACCTCATAGTTTTGTGTTGATTAATAAATATGAACACCCCGGTTCTGGAAAGTATTTCTAAAATTTATATCAATTATACATCCCACAAGAGTATCTTCCATGAAAACATTCGCTCACGCTTAAGGCTCTCTGTTAAAAAGTATTCGGTCAATCGGGGTAAATGGTCGTTAACTCTCGACATTGATGGAAAGATTCGAAGCAAAATTGTAGGCAAATGGTTAGGTTTTTTGATCGAAAGACAGTGTTTAAATTTTTTATGACCAAGATTCTAGGTAAAGTTTTTATAAATGATCTGGTTTTATTCGGGGTTATTGGCCATTTTTAATGGGTATTATTCGGGGTAATATTTTGGGTAAATGATCGGTAAGCTGTTAAGCTGTTTAGAAAAATTGTCGTGATAGGCTCACTATCAATACTACTAAAAGCATTTACCCAGATGCACTCAATAATCTAAAACATTTCACGGCCATGTTGTGTTCTTTAGTACACTTGTAATTAACTTGCGCTTCTATGACTAGAATATCATTTGCTTTGATATTATATTGTTGATATAACAAATTATTATTCCTTTGGATAAGATGGCAATAGTTGCTTCACTTTCGTGTGACATATGACATAACGATTGACTGTTTCCTTGCAGCAAGAGAAGACCAATATGTCACCTGATGACGCTGAGCAAGAAAGCAGAAACGTCTTGAATTTACTGAAAACGCCAAATATGAGGACGCGCTCGTTGATCCTTTTCTATGCCTGGTAAGTTGGTTCTTACAGTATGTATTACAAACCTAAAATAAAAATTGAGTCACTAAAAATACATTCCCCAAAATATAATACCATAGCCTAACAAAACACCCGTGCATGAACTGGGGGATTCGACGTTCATAAACGATACTTAGTAGAAAACCTTTTTTCAAAAATTTGTTTCTTCCCATCACTTCGCTCTAATTGTTCTTAACGGTAATTTACTATTGACTGACATTACGCACAATATAAGAAGTCATAGACATACGTTACATTTTTTAATTTTATTTAAACGATAGATAAAGTTGAGCCACTTTTCTTAAAAACCATTATTGTTACCGATTAGACAAGAAAGCGAATAAAGTCAGTGACGCATGCGGACGTCGGAAAACACTGAATTGGGGAATTTTGGAACATTAAATTAAAAAAACAATGAATTATGAATTCAGGTTCACGACGTCGATGGTCTACTACGGCATCTCTCAAAACGTTGGCAACCTCGAGGGAAACATTTTCGTAAATTTTATCGTCACGATGCTCATCGAAATACCTGCAACTCTTCTAATTGCAATTGTTTTCGACAGGTGACCTTTAATTTATTTTCTATTCAGAGACCTCATTTGTCTATAGGTTTTTGCGATGCAAAATTTATTGCTCAATATACAAGTGTCAACTATACATGAAAATTGTTACAACATGCTGATCAATAAACCCCTGCACGTCTGCTTGGTCGCTGCAGGTATTATTTTTCCATCATTTTTTGCTAATGTGCCGCAAAATTTATTATGCACACTATCTTGATATCCTCCCATCTGACCTCACCGTATTGTAGCTAATATTGTACCAACTGAAAATTTGAAATTATCATTCTGAAGATAGGTTTACAAATAAGGTATTGCAATTTTAAACAAATTTCAAAATTTATTGATTGAAAACTCAAATTTATTTATTAATCGATCTTTTAATATTTCGTTTTATTTTTATCAGACTTGGTCACAAAGTGTGTCTATTGGCGTCGGTTTTAATAGCCGGGGCTGGCTGCTTCATTACTGCCTTTCTGCCTGCGGGTGAGATGAACAAGGATATTGTATTAAGGGCTTTAAGGCTAAAATTGAGTTAAGGTAGAATTAAACACGACTCCGGCCTGCTGGTGAGATGAATCAGGTTATCCAATGAAATCTTAACTGAAGGTAATGAGGAATTATACCTGCAAGGTAGGAAATACATGTCTCAGTTACGAAAGGGTTAAAAGATAAAACTTGTTTGTAAATAGGGTAATGATCCGCTGTCAAACTGTCGGTTTATTACTTCATAAAATATCACCTGAACTTCTATTTTATTCGCTTCACTGTAACGTTGTTGTAGTGATAACTTCAATCAAACTGACCAGCCTTCCATCAGCTTTGAATGTCCATCCAAGAAATTTTACAATTTATGCATTTTGCTAACACCTTTTGTCGAGGGGAAATCCTATGTTCGGCAATATATAGTTATTTGTCAGGAGGCAATATATAGCTATGCTTCATGAGTTTAACTTGAGGACATGTATTTGATGACTATGTGAGGGTTGAGTAGAGAAGCTTTTTATTTAAAACTAATATTGATACGGTGCCGATACGTTACAGAGTCATTAAAGAGCTACAGGCTGGTATACGACCTTCAGACTTCAACCGCCAGGTCGGAGTAACAATAACAATGAGTGCTACATCGTGGCGGACGGGCTACAAAAACATTACAGAGGTACAGACTGGATACGACCCTCAGTCTTCGACCATCAGATCGGAGTAACTATAAAAATTAGTGCTTCATCATGGCGGTCGTTCAGGCTAGATGCGTGCCATTTGGGGACTTACTAAAGTGCCCAACCCTTTCTTAAACTTGGTAATTCTGCCCACAGAGCCCTTGAACTCGTGGCTCATAATCCGTATCATCTGTATTACTTACTATAGCGCCCAACTGTTTTATAGACGTAGTACATTCGCCCACAGAGCTCTTGTATTCGTGACACATAAGCTGTATAAGCTGACGACTCAGCGTCTAAGGCAACCCTCAGTGACACAGTGCACTCAAATATAACTAGGTCTGCTGGTAAACAAATAGGGATTTGTATCCACAAACTAATCCCGGACACTTTCCATCAGGAGTGTTTGCAGCTTTCCAGTTCTACCAAGCAGTTAATCAACGTACATTTCGAGTGACCTTATGACCTTATGACGAGTTCGGGACTTCCTAGTCCCCGGTCACGCTGATGCGCCGCCTTCGTCGTCTCCCGTCTCCGAGTCGTCGCTAGGCAGGTCACCCCGCCCTCGGGTCCCAGATGCAACGTTGGACGTGCCGTATATTTGCCCTCCTTCGTGCCAGCTGATGCATGCTGTTGCTAGTCGCTGGCTTAGGGTAGTTTTCCATTACTGTACAATCCGGGATCTCTCTCAACCTGTTGTCCAGTCTTCTCTTGAATGTTGCAAGGGTGAACTCCCCTCCTCTCAGCTCTTTTGGCAGGGCATTAAAGAGCTTCGGTCCTACCACGGACAGTCATCCCTCACGGAGAGTTTGTACTCAGGCCGTGGCTCGGTTATTAAATGGGGGAACCTCGCACAGTCTACCCCTCCTTTCGTTGTAACGTGTCACTATTCTGGAGGTCTCATTCTTAAAGTTGGTAGCCAGTTCGGTTATCATCTTCCAAGTGTACAGTATGATAAACCTTTCTTTTCTCCTCTCCAGTGAGTACAGTCCCAGGTGTTTCAGCCTTTCCCAGTAGTTCAGGTTCAGCTCCCTCATGCCGCTGATCCTGCAAGTAAAGGTCCGCTGCACTGCCTCTAGTTTCCGCAACGCACCCGCCTTGAGTGGTGACCAAAGATGGCAGCAATACTCAAGATTGGGGAGAACAAGGGCTCTGAAGAGTGTAATCATTGGTGCTGCTTCTCTTATTCCAAATGTCCGTCATATCCACCTCATCCGTTGCCGGCTGCGCGAGGACTATTTCCTCGATATGGGCATCGAACGTGGTTTCAGTACTCATCAAAACTCCGAGATCTCGAACTAGTTGCATCTCCTCAATTTCTGTGCCATCTGATACAAAGTAGCGATGTGGCATCCCGATCTCTGTGCGGACTCTGTATCTTATTACTTTGCGCATGGTGCAGTTTAACTGCATATTATTCACTAGGGCCCAATCATAGACGATAGGTCATCCTGTAAACTCTCGCAGTTTAGGTCATCTGTGATCTTCATTATCACTCTTGTATCTTCTTCAAATTACGATGTAGATGCGTGGGTGAGTTCCGAGTCAATATCTGCAATGTGGATGAGGAAGAGGATCGGTCCAAGCACTGAGCCTTGCGGAACTCCGCTTTCCACCTTGGCTTCTCTCGATTGCGACAGCTTGTACTCTATCTGTAAGGAAGCTGTGGATCCAGCTCAACAGGCTTCCTCCTACCCCCAACAGCGTCATCTTTATAAAGAGCACCCCATGGTCAACTTTGCCAAAAGCTTTAGCAAAGTCTAGGTATACCACGTTCAACAGCACTGCCGCAATTCGGACGGGTCCTGGTGCTGAAAACGTCGCCAGTTCTTTGATACTTATTTCCATGTCTTCTGGTCCAAACTCAATGTTCTCCAACCCTCTACCGCCTGGCAGCTCCTGGAGATCTTCAATTTCATTCTCCACCCTTGAGTAGCGGAAGTTACTGATGACTGATTCAAACTGTGATCCCAGTAACTCACATATGCCATTGTCATCTCCGACAATGACTTCGTTATCCTTAAGCGGGCCTACTGGCGTCTTTATTTTAGCCTTGGACTGAGCGTATTTCAAAAAATACTTTCAAAATACTCTTTGAAGACCTCAACCACTCGCTCTTCCGCGGTTTGTTCTTTCATCCTATACGAGTCGTGCAGCCTGAGTTCAATTTCCTTGTGCAAATCTACTAGCCTCTTTCTTCTCATATCACCAGTGAAATCAGCTATTTGTTTATTTAATCGCTTGCGTTTTCTCATAAGGATTCGTTGGTCTCTCGGAATGCTGCGGACTTTAGGGCCTATTTTTCTCGGGGTATGACGCACACATACCTGTGCTAGTTTCTCACACAGTTTTTTTGTAGATTTCCTCAGCACTCATCTCGTGGAACTCCGCTCTCCAATCGATTTCATCAATTTCATTCCAAATTGACACCCAATCCGTTCTTTGATTGTGAAAGTTGAGTCCTGCCAGTCCCTCTTGGGGTATAGACCTGGGTAGGGTTTCAATTCCAATTGTCGTTTCCACCATCACTAAGCGATGGTCAGACTGTGAGCTATCTCCAACCAGGACGTCAACCACCATTCTTTCATTACTAGGATATTGTGTTCTCTGGTCGGCGATCGTACCTGCTGGCTGAATTAGTGTTCCGCAGCAAACTCCACAAGTTGGGCTTCTTGACTAGTGTCGCGGTTATCGACCTCTAAGCCGTCAATGCTTGTCCAACGGATTCGTGGGAGATTGAAGTCCCCACCAGTTATCAGGCTGGGGGCTGGGACACCCAGTTCAGCCACCCTGGTCTCTATTTCCTTAAGGGTTTTGTTGAAATTTTCCGGCGGACAAGCAGGCGGTCTATAGACTATGGCTACACACAGGTCAAATTTTTTTTATGTGAAGTAGCACCTGTCAACAAAGCCGTCAGAGTTTCCAGATTTCGATCTCAATTTTACGGTGCTTCTTGCGAGGGAGTTCCTAAGGTAGACAATTACTCCACCCTTCTTTCTCCCTTCTTTCCGGTCCACGGTAGTGTTGGAATCCATCAATTGTAATTCCTGCTTCGAGGATATCTTTTCTTAGGTGCGACTCCATTAGTGCAATCATAATGATCCCACCCACGTCGGTCATTTCACGCAGCACGCCAATCTTGTGACGCGCTCTCAGTGGGAAGAGCCCCTCGATGTTAGCCAGCAAAATGCCAGACTCTTCCCTTATTGGTGCGCTTACCTGCGTCTCCATTACTCTGCCAGGCGCCCCTGGCCCAGCAGCTCCTGCATCTGGAGTTGAATTATTTCCAGCTGCGCCTCATTTCTAAAAAAAAACACCGTAGGTAAACTCTGGCCCCCCGCGTGCGTCCCTGTCCCATACGCTTGGACCACTCCCTGGAGTAGCTAGGTCATCTCTCCTTCTCCAAGAACTACTCTCCTCACCGCTCCTTTTTCCAGTGTTTCCCGCAACCCTGTCTTCACTGCCCTGTTTTCCTTGTGATGATGGGGACTGTGAGGGTGAGGGAGTGGGCTGGCGTCCAGCAGGAGCCCTTCGTTGTGGGGGTGAATCATTGCTGCCTCCTCTTCTGTCGGCTTCCTCCGTTCGCTTCCGCGATTTTGTGTAAAGAAACCTGCAGTTTTCATTCGTGCAATTTTCTGCATAACACTCCAGCACAACTTAGGGTGATAGAACGCGCAGTCTCTTTCTTTTTTGCCCCTCGTGGATGCCCGCTTCCGTAGGTACAGAATTTATAACACATTCTGGAATGTAAACATCTGCAGCCATCGCCCTTTTGCCAGTGTTCACATTTCTTTTGCAGGTACTTCCAGAAAACAAGTTTCTTTGCTGGTGGTTTATTTGATAGGGCATCTGTAACTTGAGTGCTGTAGCTAGTTGAGTTAGTTGAGTAGAGTGCTGCTTCTTCATTTTGGAGGAATGAACTGGAATGGAGCTTTACCTACCTACCCATTCCTGCAGAGGCGTCCGCCGCCATCGTGGTGCTGAGCCTCATAGGGAAGTTCGGAGCAGCTGCAGCGTTCGGCGCGCTGTACGTGTACGGCAGCGAGGTGTTCCCGACGTCGCACCGCAGCACAGGGCTCGGCTGCTGCTCCATGTTTGCTAGGGCCGCCGGTGTCATAGCTCCTCTGGTCGACCTGCTGGTATTTTATCTGAAATAATGACCCAAATAATGAACAGAATAATGTGGTACCAATAGGTCTTAAACCAAAAAATAATAATGTAGAATATCTACACATTATAATCATTGGTGTAGTTAGGCAGTAGTTGTTCTTTAATGCCGGGTTAACTGAAGACCAGAGAGTACTTCTTCTTGACAATTTTATTATTGTTTTTCTCTATTCGGCGTATTAGGCTTTTGATAGAAACGGAAAAAAACAGATATAGAGTTTCCAAGGGAACTTAATTATCGTTCACGACGTTTCGAATAATTACTTTCATTATGACTACTTAGTTATGAATGACTACTCACGACTACCTTCGTTATCAAGTGCAGAAAGACTAATGAAAAGATGTTAGTAAAAACACAGGGTATTGTGGATATAGATTGAAATCAAAGCTTGAATTACGAGAACCTTTTCGACGTCCTTACAAATCCGGCAGTTTGCAAACTTATATTAGGAGAGCATCAGCTATCGCCAGTCTTGTGGATGAGAGTATCAGCTATCGCCAGTCTTGTGGAGTCTGGGCATCTCATGACGATACTGCACTGAAAAAAGTCTGCGCGTTGAGCGTAGACAGCTAATATGTTTTAATGGCTAAACGAAACTAAACGAACCAGTCCAAAAATGTGCGTACGCTGTTTTCGTTTAATATTTATAAAACTATCGCTCGATCGAAGCCACTCGGCGGATGATGTCATCGCAGGACATAAACATAAACGCCAAATTTACCAACAAGTTTTAATTTAACACATGTGATAAAACTGTTTCCAGCCGCAATATCAACGTTATAATACTAACAATATAACATGTTGATTATATCATGCAATAGTGATTAAACATACGTACGACATTCACAGGCTCTATAGTTTTCATCGTTGGTGTTTACATTTCCTCGAATACAGAGACGGTTTTTAATTCATTGGATGTGAAACATACAGCCCTTCGATTACAGTCTGTGTTATTGGTGAGCCAAGTAGAAGATCATCGACAGCTAATTCAAACTTATTCATCAATTCTAATAGTGTATGTAGAAGCTGCGCCAAAAGATTAACCTGGAGACTATGATATCTTAGACATGCTTTTAGCAAAACAAGTTACATAACAATTCGACATATGCCAACTAAAGTATTAATTGGTAGAGCGAGGAATGCTTTTGACAAAGTTGACCATGGAGTGCTCTTTAGAAAGCTGAGACTGTTGAGGATATGAGGAATCCTGTTAAGGTGGATCCATAACTTCCTAACAACTAGAGTACAAGCTGTCGCAATTGTAAACTCGAAATCGAAAGAAGCGCGCGTGTAAACGGAGTGCACAAGGCTCGGTGCTTGGACCGAAACTATTACTCATCCACATCGCCAATATCGACCCGGAACTTGACCACGCATCTACATCGTCATTTGCGGACGATACAAGAATGCTGATGGAGATCACAGAGGACAGGATGTTTCAGGATGACTTATAGACAATCTTAGATTGGGCTCTAGCGAATAATACGCAATTCAACGGCACCAAGTTCGAAGTAATGAGAGACAGCGTTGGCGCAAAGACCGGGATGCCACAGCGCTACTTGGCATCGGATCTCACAGAAATTGAAGATCAGCAACTTGTTCGAGATCTCGGAATGTTGATGTGTACCGAAGCCACGTTCGATGACCACATCGATGTAATAGTTGAGCGAGGCAGACAAAGGATAGGATGGATCTGGCAAACATTTCGAACAAGAGGGGCAGCGCCAATGATTACACTCTTCAGAGTTCTAGTGCTCCCCAATATTGAATACTGCTGTCAGCTTTGGACGCCGCTCAAGGTGGGTGCTCTGTGGAAACTGGAGGCAGTGCAGCGGATCTTGACGTACAGGATCAGCGGCATTAGGGAGCTGGACCTGAACTACTGGGAAAGGCTGAAAACCTGGGACTGTACTCACTGGAGAGGATAAAAGAGAGGTATATCATACTGTACACTTGGAAGATGATAACCAGACAGGCTCCCAACATTGAATTTGAGACGTCCATAATTCTGACATACTACGATGAAAGGAGAAGGAGACTGAGAATACCCTATTCAATAACCGTGCCGTGGCCAGAAGAGTACAGACTGTTCGTGAGTGATCACTGACCGTGATACGAACAAGGTTGTTCAACGCCTTACCAAAGGTGCTGAGAGGGGGAATTTTACCCTTGCGATTTTCATGAGACACCTGGATAAGTTTCTTAATACGATCCCGGATTGCGCAGTTATGGGAAACTACCCTCAGCAAGTGACAAGCAACAGCATCTTGCATCAGCTGGCACAAAGGAGGGCAAATAGACTGAACGAGCACGCCCAACGTTACATCGGGGACCGGAGGGCGGGTTGACCTGTCTATCGACGACTTGGAGAAGGAGGACGACGAAGGCTGAGCATCAGCTTGACCATGGACTACGAAGTCCTAAACTCATCATAAGGTCACAATGTATTGTTGAATACTTTAATTAGAATTTAGCTTAAACTGCCAAAATTTTTAAATATTCTCAAATGCTTTAAATTTTAGCATTATATATCATATGCGAACTGTCTACCTAGCAGTACATTTGTGACATCATTATTCTATCTGTGGAAAAATTTCTTTTGATGTCTTTCGATAAAATTAATGATCACAAGCTGACTTATTATCCGTCGTTAGTGTAGTGAGGCTTCCTCATAGAAGCGCTCAACCCTATTTATGCGCTAATAGTAGCTTTAGTTACGTGCTCCGGCTGGCTGAGTGGCGTTTTACGTACCTGTGCCAACTCAGTTTTGAACAATCCGGGGGAGCGCAGCCGTGGGTAACAAAGTTTACACATAGCCTCAGATTAATTAGCTGTGGATAACTCCGGCTAACAGTAAATCCGCTTTGCACAACACAGCCACTGCTTCACAACGCCGGAGCACAACTGGCAGGAGCGCAACAGGCCCTACCGCAACAGAGGCGCAGGTTATGTTAGGTTACATTACGTTAGAAGTAGCCTGTTGCGGTAGGGCCTGTTGCGCTCCGGCCAGTTGTGCTCCGGCCTGTATGCGCTCCGGCCTGTGACTGAACGGTTCTGTTGTAGTGGGCGCTTTGTGTTGAAAGCCGTGAAGATGCCCGGCTGCGTTACGCTCGGGAAGGTATATGAATCGCACTGTGGACCTGGGCTATGCTGACCTCTAGCTATCCACCCCAATCCGGGAGAGAAACTTTGGTGTATGGTTGGTAGGCAGCGATTCGTTAGAGTGCATGTGGTAGGTCTACAACGTCACGCGAGTAAGGGTCTCATGTGGAGGACCTCTGTCATGTGGTTCTTCGGTCCTCTGTTCTGGAAGTTATATGTTAGGCGGCGGCTTCAAGTCGTGCTGATCAAACCGATGTAATTTACATTTTGGAGAAGTCTTCAACCTCCTTTTTGGAATGAATATTTGTAAATAACAATGGTTTCCTATAATGGTCCCGACGTTTTGTATGGATTATTTTCCATTGTTGGATTCTTAATAAGTTTCGTGTTTTATACTGAATCAGGATATTGATTCGGGCGGGTTGCGATTGTACTTCTGAAGATATTCAGCACAATTAATTTGAGGTCTCTTTCGTCTGTCTCATAGCCTCTAGTCATCTGGTTTTGGTAATAAATTATCATAATACTTCCGTTGGATGTTGGTTCAAGCTTTGATTTCAATCTGTATCCATAATTCCTTAGGTTTGTACTATCGTCATATCAAAATTTCAAATTCAAGTGTTGCAAAACTCTCCCCTCTATCGATAATGAATGTTGTTGCATTCGAAACGTCGTAGATTATAATAAAAATGTCCCTTGTAAAATTTATATTCGAATTTACATTTCCTATCATAAACCTAATTCGCCGAATAGGAAAACAATAAAAAAATTCATCAAGAAGTACTTTCTGGTCTTCAATGAAAGCAATATTATAATCATATATCATCAATCAAATTAATTAATATATAACCTTTATATATTATATAATATATATATTCTATAAATATATAGAAATATTTAATAGTATATTATGAATTTCTGTATGAAATTAATATATTTAATAAAACAATTAAAGTACTGTGGTTCACTTCAAAATTTTTTGGTACATCACATATACTTACAGGGAAAATCAAACCCCACTCTTCCTCTGCTCTTGTTTGGGATCCTGGCAGCGGTATCAGCCTTCTCCATGTTATTCCTACCGGAGACAACGGGTTGCCCCTTAACGCAGACTCTCAGTGAGAGTGAACAACTTGGCTCGTGAGTCAGGTTTTACAGGAGCGGAGTTTAAACTTAACTGACTATCATGCAACTCATTATCTTAGTTCTTTATAACTGCTTAATATATATCCTGTCATTATTACATGGTTTTAGTGTTTAAGATAAGTCCAAGCATAGCTCTGTATTTGCTTCTGTGTTTTCGACAGAGGTCAGCCGTGTTGCTTCTTCCCCAGCTGCTCGTCCTACGACCCGCGGTCTGCAGGGGAAAAGAAGGCAGATAAAATTATAGAAGTTTTTGTAGATAAAGACATGGACGACGCAGAAATTGTCGCGAAATATCAAAAAGACGTAGAACTTGCCGGAAAATATGATGACGACGTAGAACTTGCTACCGTAAAAGATGATGTGAACGGTAAACCTGCCGCGAAAGATGTAAATAACGTAGAACTTGCCGCAAAAGATGAAAGCGACGTAGAACTTGCCACAAAAGATAATGACGTAGAACTTTTTTCAAAATATGATGACGTAGAACTTCCCGCTAAAGTTGATGACGACATAGAACTTAGCGTAAAAGAAGATAACGACAGGAACTCATCTTTAAAAAAATGAAGACGACGTAGAACCTGCCGAAGCAAAAAAAAAACAGGATGCTGTACCATATATGAGTACGCCTTAGAACTTGGCGTAGCAAGAATGACGACGACGTAAAACTTGACTTTACAAATATGAGGATGACACAGAACTTGACGTAGCAAATAAAGATGGAGGACGACGTAGAAATTAAATATCACCAACGCGTAGACACAGCCGGCTTCAGAGAGGATGGACGATGGAAGATATTCAACGCAAAGAAATAGACACTAAAATACATATAAGACGTAATTCAGAATATGGAAATGATCTAATCCTTCATATACGAAGAATGTTATGTTTTCTGTTCAAATTGAATGCTTTATATTCTGATGCCTTGAACTCGTGTAATGTGATCAGTTAAATTGTTTTCCTTTCGTCAGCAAAGGACCAATTTGAAATTAATTTAGTAATATTTTTGAACCCCGAAAATATTGATCGTGCGTGATGACGTAATACTGTTAATAGATAAGATTTAGGTCAAACTTCGGAGGAGAAAGTAACTATTTCACTATGAAGTAATTAGGCGTACAAAATTGAATGAAATTTTCACACACGGCTGTTACCCTGTCGAATGTTTCGTTCTATTAGGGGCCGCCCCACAATGAACATACTCGGCTTAAAGGCAAATCAGGCACCTAACGGCACCTACATTGTTAGGGACTGCCTTTAAATATAATAATTTCATTGATAGTTAGGTTACCTGTTTGTCATTTTCGTTTATGAGGTAACTATTACGTGACCTCGTGTAGACCCGCGCTGTATCTTGTCATTGTTATGTAATCCTCCACAGAGGTTAGGACTTGCATTGTTTATCGTGTTTATCTTCCGTGTTGATGTAGTGGTGGCCTTTCTGGTGATATTGAGTATTTTTATTTATATTAGTTTATTATTTGTGTGCTATATTCATTCGTTAGTGTTGTGATGATTCAAGTCCTTAATGGGTATTTATTCGTGCTTTTCAGCGGGGCTCCGAACTTAGGATTCAGCGGGGCTCCAAACATCGATGAAAAAATTCAGTCCGTGCTTTACGGTTATTACTTAACCTAGTTGCTCTCGTGTGTTCGGTGCTCAAATTTAGGTGCTAGAAAAGTAAAATGTTCAACTAGATTATGTAGCGCTATTATGTAGTGGCATTGCTCATTTCCCACAACGCACGGTATAAGTTGGTAACCCAACTTACGGTTAGGAACTCAGAATACAACGTGAGCTTCAAATTCTTTAAAATACGTAGGAAATGATCTCCTTGCTTGCTATGTAACTGATCTTTGATATGTTAATTAATGGTCTCATTGAGTGAGTCGGTGGTATGTGACTGGAACTGGCTCTATCTGTTAATTTGGTTGCAAATGAAAGTGTTTGTTAACGAAATTAGGAAACTTTCAAACATGATTATTGCGTGCTTGCTCTGGCATTATTTGATTTAGAATGAACCTACCAGAACTCGATGTTAATCCAATGATGAACCACTTTTTATTTAATTTTTATTTGATTCATAACGATTTAATTTTATGAAACTGCCCTGAATTATTCACTTTTTTAATAACTGTACAATAGATAAAAGAAATTACTTATTATTGCCAAATGGCAACTCATGTGATATTGACATTAACTTCTGTATGAAGCAACTGTCTTTTATTGAGACTAACTTATTTTCTTCAGAGGTAACTCGAATTTGAAAATCATATTACACAGAAGTCTATTGAAGTTATAGGCTTTAGTTAAATTATTGACTTGAAATAATTTAGAAGACAGCGTGATGCATAAACACAAGTTTTTCTTGAAGATTCGAGGCTTCAAATATTTAGTTATAAATGTTTATCTCTTTCTTGCTGTGCAACGAAGAAACGAACTACACCCTACAGTAGTTTGTTGCAAGCTATCAGCGATTTTCTGCCTTCATACGCACGTAATAACTCATGCATTCACCACACTTCGTTGAAGCTTAGGAAACTGGACGAGTTGATTACATCTGGAATCTTGGTGAGTTTTGCAAGTACTCACAAATGAAATTGGAAGTCGACCGAATATTTATTGTTTTGATATTTGCTATTAAATCCATTACCTCTCGTGTAGCGTGAACTTTGCCACCGTGGTAAGCATAGGTTAAATGGTGATCTAATTCTAAGTAAAAATAGCTTAAATGGTGATCTAAATTTTAAACGATTAAAGTGCTAACGATGGAGAAAATTCAAATTTTATTATACATTGGACAACGAATAGATCGAACATGCTGAGCAGACCGATGATTCATGTGGATGTATCAGCTCAAGTCAAATTAACCCATTCACTAAAACGATTTTGCTCGCTGTACATTAAGTCCTGCGTTATTAGAAACGGAAAGTTTCCAAACTTTATTGAGTTCTCGGTTAAAAAGTGCGCGGTCGACTGTGGGTAAATGCTCATTAACTCATGATTTTGGTGGCCAAGATTCAGAGAAAGATTATGGGTAAATGGTCAGGTTTTTGATCAGAAAACAGTGCACAAATTTTTTATGGTCAAGATTCTAAATGCAGTTGTGGGTAAATGACCAGGTTTTATTCGGGGGTAATTGGTCGCTAACTCGTGATTTTAGTGGCCGAGATTCTGAGAGAGATTGTGGGTAAATTGTCAGGCTTTTGATCAGGAGACAGTGCTCAAATTTTTGATGGTCAAAATTCTAAATAAAATTGTGGGTAAATGACCAGGTTTTATTTGGGGGTAATTATTGGTCAATTTTATTGGGTAAGATTTTGGGTAAATGATCGTTAACTGCTAAGCTGTTTATGTAGATTGTGATCATAAACTCGGTCTCTATACTACTTTTATGCCGTAGGAAAGAAATATTTATAGAATCAGCGAACGGTAAACTATTAGAACTAAAACGCACAGAAGGTAAATGTTATTTTAAACATATAATAGTTATAGGAAATTTACTTTGCCTGAATTTTGCCAGTTTTAACCGTCGATAATTATACCCATCTGAAAATTAAACAGGCGAATTTGTCCTTAATTCTAACCGATATTATATACTATTATAATTTAGCGTAACAGTCAGCCTAAAAGACGCCGGCTAGAATCCATTCTGCTCCTCAAGTTAGGAACGCGCTAGAAATTAAATTTTGGGTTAACGACCAGCATAAACTGGTTAAAGAGAGCACCGAGTTCCTGTGGTGCATAAATCACCACAAAATGAAATATTTGAAACTTGAAGTAAATGAATTAACTTGAACTTCGAGGAAGGAATTAACCACGGAGTACATAAATGACCCCGAACTTCAAGGAATAAATTGCACACGGAATAGATATATAAACCTGAACTTCAAGGAATAAAAAACCACGGATTAGATAAATCGAGGAATAAATCAACCACGTAGTTTATAATTGAACTAGAACTCCAAGAAATGCATCAACCACTTATAGTAGATAAATGAACCTGAACTTCAAGGAATAAATTCACCACGGAGTAAATAAATGAACCTGAACTTCACGGAATAAGCTAACCTTGTAGATAAATGAACCTGAACTCCACGGAATAAATTGACCACGGAGTAGATAAATGGACCTGAACTTAGAGGAATTAATTAAACACGGAGTAGATAAATGGACCTGAACTTAGAGGAATTAATTAAACACGGAGTAGATAAATGAACCTGAACTTAAAGGAATTATATGTGCAGACGTTGAAAGCGCCGGCAGGCTGCGCCTAGAACACAGAACATTCGACTCTGCTGTCCTCAGCCATAACCAAAATATCGTGCATAACGATGATTGCATTTCACTTGAAAATTACTTCATTAGACAATCCGGTATAGTGATACAAGTGAATTGATTTTCACAGCTTAGAATGGCATTATTAGACAAGAAGATATAATGATACAATTGAAGTGATGTTCACTGCTTAGAATTTTTTACTAGCAGTAAGAGTAAACCTTCTTGCAGTCTTGACTATTATATCATTTTGTTATTATGTTATAGGACAACAGTGCCCAGGGAAAAGTTGATGCGAATGTTCTAAAGGAGGGAAAATAATTTCTGCGCCTAAAATACGTTGAAATACATAGGCCTAAAAAGCGTTGAAGTGCTTGATATCAACCTTCCTTTGTCAGCTGCGTATTGATTAGAACGTTTACCCTATATTAGACGTAAAATAGACCTTTAGTAAATTATGTTTCTGACTTTACGTGAGGTGCAATCAAGTTATTTTATGAACTATATGCATGGCATTTTTCCTCACAAAATAGTGGCGGTGTCATAGTCCTCTTGTCTTCAAAAAATGACACAGTATTTTATAGTCGCGTCAACAGTTACATGTGTCTTAAAGTTAACGTTATAGAAAAATAACTCTCTTAATATTATACAAACTATTAGGTGCGAACAATAATTAATGTAAATTCATCTTTCTCACCATTCTTTCCAGAAACAGTCTATTTTTTCATTCAATAATGATTTAATAAATTGAATCGAGGTAATTAATCCTTGATTATACCAATAAATAAATAATTTATTTGTTCAAATGTTGGTGCCAGCAGGAAGATCAATAACCGCGTACTTGAATGCAGGGAATATTCTTCACTGCGTCCACATGAAAACTTTCTGGCCGTAGTAATAACAAATATTTGCCGTCCCTATTTCTTCAATTTATTCTTCTCCCATAGCATGTCCTACATATATTTAACCATGTTCCGAGGTAGACAATATACTAACAATGAACTTTAACATACATCAGAGTTTAATTACACACACTGCCCTCTACAGTGCTGAGAAATATCTTGATATAATACAAATAAAATTAATAATAATAATAATAATGTTAATAATAATAATAACATTAATAATAACAATAATAATATTGGTAATAATAATAATATTATTATTAATAAAAAAACGGTTTGAGCGTTTATTATGCCGTGGGCCTGTCGCTGATTTTCAACATCGCAGAATATTAATAGTTTGCTGCCGTCTCGAACTCGCAACTCACTGCTCCCATTTTGTATTGTTTTGTACTGCCCGGTCTCATCGCCGGTTTTGACCAGAAACTGGCGCACTAAGCTGGGATTGAACCCGCACTTCTGCTCCAATCCTGGTACTTTGAACTTTAACCACTGGTAGATTCCGGTATCTTCGAAATACTGATAGGTAAGATAGGCAGCTCTGTTTTGTTGATACGACGCGAGGAACGATAAGCCATGCCAGTCTTTCGATTGTTACGTTTTCATTGTGTCACAACTTTACGATTCTCTCCGCGTTCTCAACTAGTTTCTATAATTGCGACTGGTGATTTATGCGAACCAAGCTCAATAAGTTAGTTTGAGTTCTATTAATTTATTTGAAACATAACAATCGCATTTGCAGCTGCAAAGCTCAGATTTACAATTCAAAACATAAGATATAAATGCAGTTTTGACCTTTAAAATTTAATCACGTGTGCTTCGTATCCCAAGTTTAGGTAATTTTTGTGTGCGAATTAATGATTGAAGTTTACTTGAAAAATTCTTTTATAATATTCAATATTCACTTAGGAGTTGTTTTAGGGCACGTTTAAGGCTTAGCAGTGGGTCAAGTAAAGGTTCAGAAAATTTACTTTGCTGCGCTGACCAGGCCAGCATAAAAGAGGTCTCTGCAGTGGCTTGTAGATTTGATTCTTAATTCAAATTACGCTCCGGCTGTTTCTACTTTCAATGAACATCAGGCCCACTTTAAAACTGAAACAGAATAATATTCATCAGTTAAATTGATCGAAGAGTCCACACTTAAGTCTGGATTCATGGAAGCATGGCCCAGATGGACGTCGAAGCTACGCTCAACAGACTAGGCAGCTTCGGACGATCGCATTTGTTGATAGCAGCGCTGAGCTACCTCACAGTCTTCTTTGTGGGCATGCCCGCGTTGCAAGATTCGTTCCTGAACTACACTCCTGCTCATAGGTAGTATGTTTACCCTTGAACTCCTGTCCACAGGTAGTACGTTTACTCCTAACCTCCTGCCATGGATAGTATGTTTACTCCTAAACTTCTGCCCATACGTAGTATGTTTACTCCTACACTTCTGCTCATAGGTAGTATGTTAACACTTAACACCTAGCTACACTTCTGCTCATAGGTAGTATGTATACTCCCACACTTCTGCTCATAGGTAGTATGTTTACTTCGACGCTCCTGCGGTAGTATGTTTACTGCTCCTCTCCGCGTTTACTGCGGTAATGCTCCTCTCAAACTGTTAACCCGTGTGGCCATCATAGAAATTATATTTGAAGTTGTCTGTCAAGAAATGAAGACTCACTGGGGGAATGACGCCTCCAACTCCGAGGAATAAAAAACTTCGGCGCTTGACGGAGCGTCGAAGAATTCGAACCAGGTTGATGTTGTCGTGTCTATTAATGGGCAGGACGAGTCCTGTATCGTTGACACTGGCGCGATAATATCGGTAATACCGTTGTCGGTCTACCAGACCCTGCGCGATCGGCTGCCCAGACTCGAGCCTGCAGTATTAGTCTCTACGGCGTGTCAGGAGTAGCGATAATGACACTGGGGTTTTGCGTGACGTTGTCACAAGTTATGGCACTGACGCATGCGAGGCTACGATGCTCTCGGTATTCGCTGGTGACTGATACGTCACCCAAGGACGCTGTGAAACTCTTCTCGGAATTAACATTCTTAAATGGTCAAACGGCCACTTGACGAAGGACGATAAATTTTGGAACCGAACTATGCTCGCTGAAACCCAACCTTAGATGCGGTGAACGTAAAATTACGTAATTTAACGATGCCCGGAAGTAAGATTCGATCCGCTGCCTGGTGGTGCACGGCAGGTTCTATGCGAGGCCGGAGGAAGACAAAGCCGAGTGGTTCACGGCTGATTGGTGGATGTCCGGAGAGATCCAAGGCGTTCGATTCAGGGCTTATTGGTGCACAAAATTGGTGGTGCCTGGCTTTGCTCCCGAGTAATTGTCAATCTTGGGATCTTCCTCGCAAGAAGCACTGTAGAATTGAGATCGAAATCTCGAAACTCTGACGGCTTTGCTGTACATGTGCTACTCCACGCAAAAAAGTTTGACCTGTGTGTAGCCACAGTCTACAGACCACCTGCTTGTCCGCATGAAAATATCAAGAAAAACTTCAAGAAAATAGAGACCAGGGTGGCTGAACTGGGTGACCCAGCCTCCAGCTTGATAATTGGGGGGACTTTAATCTCTCACGAATCCTTCGGGCAAGCCCAGACGGATTAGAGGTCGATGACCGCGACACAAGTCAAGAAGCCCAACTTTTGAAGTTTGCTGCGGAACACTTGCTCAGTCAGCAGGTACGTTCGCCGACAAGAGAACACAATATCCACGATCTCGTCTTTACAAATAATGAAAGAATAGTGATTGACGTTCGGGTTGAAGAAACCTCACTGTCTGACCATCGCTTAATGATGGTGGAAACAACAATGGAATTGAAACCCAGCCCAGGTCTATACCCCAAAGGGACTGGCAGGACTTAACTTCCACAATCGAATAAAGGATTGGGTGGCAATTTGGAATGAAATTGACGAAATCTATTGGAGAGCGGAGTTTCACTAGATGAATGCTGAGGAAATCTAAACAAAACTGCGTGAGAAACTAGCACAGGTATGTGTGCGTCATACCCCGAGAAAAACAGGCCCAAAGTCCGCAGCATTCCGGGAGACTGACGAATCCTTATGAGAAAACGCAAGCAATTAAATAAACAAATAGCTGAATCCACTGGTGATATGAGGAGACAGAGACTAGTAGATTTGCACAAGGAAATTGAACTCAGGCTGCAGGACTCGCACATGGTGGAAGAAGAAGCCACGGAAGAGCGAGTGGTTGAAGTCATCAAAGAGAACCCAAAGTATTTTTTTAAATATGCTCAGTCCAAGGCTAAAATAAAGACGCCAGTGGGCCCGCTTAAGGATAACGAAGTCATTGTCGGAGATGACCATGGCATGTGTGAGTTACTGGGATCGCAGTTTGAATAAGTGTTCAGTAAAAATCGCTACTCAAGGGAGGAGAATGAAATTGAAGTTCTCCAGGAGCTGCCAAGCGGAAGAGGGTTGGAGAACATTGAGTTTGGACCAGAAAACATGAAAATAAGTATCAAAGAAGTGGCGATGTGTGTATTGTACTATTTAGCCACCTTGTCATATTGTCACTGTAAAGGTGGTGACCGACAGTGAAGGCGTGAAGGCGGTGAACGACAGAGCAATGAAGGTGATGAGCGACAGTGGAGCAGTGAAGGTGGTGAACTACAGAGGGGTAGTGAAGGTGATAAATGACAGAGCAGTGAAGGTGATGAACGACAGTGTGGTAGAGAAGGTGATGAATGATAGTGCAGTGAAGGTGACGAACGATAGTGGGACAGTGAAGCTGGTGAACTACAGAAGGGCAGTGAAGGTGATAAATGACAGAGCAGTGAAGGTGATGAACAATATTGGACAGTGAAGGTGATGAATGATAGAGTAGTGAAGGTTATGAGCGACAGTGAGGCAAGGAAGGTGATGAACGACAGTGTGGCAGTGGAGGTGATGAATGATAGAGGAGTGAAGGTGATGAACGACAGTGAGGCACTCAAGGAGATGAGCACCAGCGGTGCAATGAAGGAAATGAACTACAGTGGAGCAGTGAAGGGTATAAACCACGTGAGGCACTAAAGGTGCTGAACAACGTGAGAGAGTTATGGAATTAACGTTCCGAAACTTGCGGTCAGGAAACAGATAAGACAGAAGATACTAGATGATATTCAGACAAGGCGGACAACAATACAGGATGTTTATATGAAGATTATCCATCAAAACTTTGATCGGTTTTTGAACGAGTTTTTTGTGGTTTTAATGTTTGGAATTCTATTAAAATAAAATGTTAATATAAACAAATAATGCAAAACGACAAGTGAATAACATGCGAATGCATAAAAAATATATGGATCGACATGCACGTGAGATCACTTGTTATTTGACCGGCTCTAAATTACATTTTACAGTCAATCCTGAAGTGAGACGATGGTTTGTTGATTTCAGTTGCAAAATAAAATATCACGATCATAATAAGTTTCACTTGAGAGGCATTCAAGATGAGATTGTTTTCTCTGACTAGGCTGTCTATTATCACGATCACTTGTCTCGCTCGGTACGAGATCAGGATGAGCGTTTTTTATTTGATTCATCTGCTTGCCTCAAACATGCGCTTGACATTGCGGTTGCCTTTGCGTTATATTGGTAGTTCTTCGATCAACGAATGAAATATTCACATATTGTTTTGATGAAGAACTGTTATTTGAACTAATGTTTATACGAAAGAATTCTGCTGGTAATTATATAATTATATAATATACGAGGACTATGAATGACATTAAGCGCTTCTAGACTCGCACAAATTGCTCGAAAAATCACTTTGCAAAATATTTGCATAATTAAAAAAATTTATAATTCTAGGTCTTAGATTAATTAGTGACACTTTATTGATGAAGAATCGCATTGAAAACTGTTCCAATTGAAAAAATTTTTTTACAGATGTTTTTGGTAGCTAGCGTTAAAATCCACAGTAATAACAAAGAATGTTTGGCTTTCGTGGCAGATGTTACGTGCCGTCATGCGACTCCTCGAACACGACTTACGAAGACGACTTTCTCAACTTCACCACTCCTTCAGAAGACAACGAGTGGGACAAATGTGAATACCACTCCCCACTCACCAACGAGACGATTGCCTTTAATGTGAGGGACTGGGGCATCCTATGGTCAATGTTGTCCGTAAAATAATTTGCGGAAAATATAATATACGTTGAATATAAGTACAGGCCATAGAAACTGAAGCCTATACTCTTTTTAAACAAATTTCAACTCTTATCGCGTTTTTAGGTGTAAAAATTAATACCTGCTTCAGATTTTACATTCTCGTTCAATATGATAACCCTAGTATCTTCGATGATATAAATATATTCATTTCATAAAAATGGCTTCAATGAAGATAAGAATTACCAATTATTTAAGGCCCTGATTGACAGCCGAGCGAAGTCTGAGAGCGAGGTTTTCGCGACCATCGTGTAAAATCCTTGATCTGCCCGAAGCTCGGCCAGTCGCTACCCTCGAGCTTGTACTCTTTGTAATATGATATCCTAGCCAGCCCCTTTCTCGCGGCAACTGGTCGCTTCCAGGTGGCCGAGGAATGGCCAACGGTCGGCTATAACAAATTGGACTAGGCCGACCACCGACCACGTATTATTTTTCGCCTCTCATTGAGTTCCCGGCACCATACCACCCGTCGTGAACTGACAGTCGAGTAATTTACGACGTCTCTTTTCCCTCAAACTTTCAACAACGCCTCCATTTGAGCAGCTAGTATGCGGGATTTTCCCTCCGCGTATCAGCAGGCTCGATCATAACTATTTTTCGAGAAAGAGTATTTACAACAAAGAGGCTGATCAAGGAATGCCGAGTACACCATTCAATGGAAAATTAAAATTACAACCGTCCGTTTACATCTCGAAAAAAGTAAAAAAAAGTCGCAGACTTGATGAATAATAATATTCAAAGTTTCTTGAAATTTCCTCTCATTAAAACTCTTTTAATACAAAGTTTACATATTTTTTGTTACTGGTCGCTTCATATAAATAAATAGCTGGGTAAGCATGGAAAAAGCCATATCGCCATCTCATTTACGAGTGGAGTAAAGTCTATTCTAATTTGTGAAGAAACGCATAGGGAAGAGCCAAGCCTGCTCGAAGCCTCGCGACCCTCAACCAGGGCCTTAAAACAGAGATCTGCGTAAATTTCCTCTTCTTCATCAATTTTTTATCATATTCTTCTCAGTATGCATCAAGACCCGTCCAAATACTAGCGTCTCTATGGCGGGACGAGGAGGACGAGGCGCGGTCTGGGGGCGCGACGTGCGAGGCCGACCACTTCGCTGCTGCTGACGTGCGAAGCTGCGACCACGGCTGGGTGTACGACCACGAGCTCTTCCAGTCCTCCACTACTATGGACGTGAGAACGACGTGACACTGGGAATGACGTGACAATGTGCGTGAGAATTGCATGACAGTGGACGTGACAATGTGTCAGAGAACGACGTGGCGATGGACGTGACAATGGACGTGAGAGTGACGTGGTAATTTGACGTGAAATAGAGTGGTGATTGGTGATGGGTACATAGAGTGGTAATGGGTGTCGGAATGACCTTTCAATAGGCGTGACCATAGATCAATTACACTGCGTCTTTCAATAATCCTCATTGGTGTCTGTGATGTTATAAATAAGGACAACAAATAATTCTGGTCTGTACAGTTCATGGGTTCTTCCACACAAAATTGTTCATGGTTATTATGATGGTACGGCATCGCAAGCGCCGTAATACTTACGCGCGCCCGACGTGTTCAAGGCATCAGTTGATCCTCTGGGTCTGATTTCAACCCGACATTATTAGATTATCATGAGATTATGTGAATACATTACATTATTGTAAATTTGCCACAAAATTATGCCTAGGATATTGTATTTTTTTCACGTTGACGTTATGATAATTATCACTATGCGGACATAAAAAATAATTATTACGAGATCACGCTGCAGTTTGACTTGGTGTGCGACAAGTCCTTCCTGACATCCATGACGACGTCCGCCTACAACGCCGGCATGATGCTGGGGGCCATCACCAGCGGCGTCATGGCGGACAGGCTTGGCAGGAGGGTGAGTTATGGGGTTGAGATCTGGCACACCCACAGAATTGTTGATATAAAATACTAGCCTGACTTTGCTAGGGTTCGTTAATTCCTTTAATCCTGTAATACTGAATCGAGTAAATAATATTGATGCTGATCGGTTTGGGAGTTGAGTTCTGACCGTGATCGAGGACGTAGTGTTTGCGGGTCCCAAAATTCTCACTTTTTACTATGCCGGTTTGACTTATCTTTCGAATTTGTACCGAAATGATTTCAGTGAAAGGTTCAATTTTAGTGCAGTTCAGTAAAAATTGTGCGAATAGTGAGAAAAACGGCTAGTACAAGTGTTTTATTCCCGATAAATGCCGTGCATGAATCGAGGGAAAGTTTGTAACTTCTTGTGAACCCTCGTCGATCGCCTGTCACGGAGAACAACGGTGCCTTGAGACGCTCAGGCCTCGCCTTCCTATACCCTCCCCACTCTACACCTCCCCCTCTCCACCCGCTTCACGCGTCGATCCCTTGTTCCCCCAAGTCACCCCTTGTCTTTCCCTCGCCAGCTGCAGCTCATCTGTTACTCCAGCCGAAATTTTTTAGGGAACTTTACTATACTCAACTCAACTCAGTTTTGTATGTTTCTCCGACCTTTTCTGTATTTCTCTCCGTCCTTTTCTTCGTTCAAGAGATCTAGTTGCATTTAATAATGGCTGGACAGAAAATAAAAAAGATAGTCGAAAAGCACTCTACGGTCTCTGGAGAAAAGCCCTCTACGGCCTCTAGAATAAAAAATAAAACCAAATCAGCCCAGCTAGAGATGAAAGTTTGCAAGTACTGCAAAGAGATCTCTCTGAGCGAAGTCCAGACGGTCACCTGTGAACAAAGCGAATATCTCATTTGTATCAGCTGTTCGAAGTTGAACTCTAAGGAGTACTCATTTCTCCAGAAATCTTAATTGCTTCATTGGTTTTGCCGTGATTGCGAAAAATCAACTCTTGGTGCTCGAAAAAGAGAGGAGTCGATTGAAGAGCACGGCCATGAGTCGAAATTGTTAAATGATGTAGTAAACTCCTTGAGTGAGATGGTGCGCCCGCTGAGTGACAAAGTGTGCTCGCTATGCAATGAGCTGACTGAAGTGAAGGCTCAATTGAAAAATATGGAAGAAATGAAAGTAAAGAAAAAGACAGCTGACTTATCTGAAGTCGCTAGTGAAAGCTCACGTGAATTACTTGATAGAGAACGTAGGAAGGCCAACCTGGTCTGGTTTGGGATTCCTGAAAGTAACGCATCTGATGCGAAGGACCGAGTGATGGATGACGCGGCCTTTGTTGTAGACTGTTGCAGCAAGGTACTCAACACATCGATTGATGTTATATCTTGCAAGAGGCTACGCTTGAAGGATGCCGCTGGCAACACCTTCATACCTCTGCTGGTGACTGTAAAGGATTCTGCTCAGGTCTGGAGCGCGCTGAAAACAGCGAGAAAGCTTGGAGAATCCGCTGATTACAAGTCAGTTTCTTTTAAGAAAGATTCCCCCCCTAGGAAGGGCGGTTTTTCGCAAGAAGTGGCAGGAGAGAATCAGGCGGAAAGGCACGGAAAATCAGGTCAATCACTTCCAAGCTGCCAAGACAACACCGGCTACTCACGGACAGTCAGAGGAGATGGAGGACAAGTAATTAGTAGGAATGATGTCCGTAGATCAAGGCCTGTAAATAATGTATGATGTAACCGCATACATCAAAGTGAAAGTGCACAAGAAGTTTCAAAATGTTTTTACACGAACTCGGATTCCGTTTTGAATAAAAAAAGTGAACTGTTAACTGTGATCGCAAACGAGTGTATAGACATTATTTGTATTATAGAAACACTCTCTAAAAATCACGGGGGGAAAATTTTACCTGTTGAATTTCAGCTGCCAGGTTTTGATTGTTTTCATAACTTAAATGAAGAGCAGTGCAGTAGAGGTGTTGCTCTGTGGGTTAGAACCTCTTATGGGGCCCAGCAAGTTAAATTATCTGCAGAGCATCAATCAGCTAGAGAATCAGTGTGGTGTGAACTTACTCTAAAAGGCAAAGATAGCCTTTTCATAGGGGTCATTTACAGATCACCTAACAGCTCCTCTGATAACAATAAAGTACTAAACAGCCTTTTACCGAGCATGTCATTCAGAAGGTCGCATACGTTGATCGTTGGTGACTCTAACCATCCAGAAATAGGCTGGGCAGATGAATCTTCTCCAAGAGATGAGAATCACCCAGCATCCTTGTTCTTGGAGTCTGTGCGAGACTCATTTTTAATCCAGAACATCACCAAGCCAACCTATTTTAGGGGTAAACATACCCCAAATATTCTAAATCTTGTGTTTACTAGCGAAGAATCAATGATAGATGAGCCCCGCCACGAGGCTCCGTTGGGCAAAAGCCACCACCAATCATTGTTTTTCAATATTAAGTGTTGTGCAGAAAAGACGCTTCGGAAGCGTGAACGTTTGAACTTTGCGAAAGGCGACTATGATAAACTCCGTGAAACAGTGAATGCGGCGAATATTTCGGACTGTATTAAGGACATGAATGTGGCTGATTCATGGTCGTTTCTCAAAGACACGGTTATGTCTGCAGTTGATGCCTGTGTACTCAAGATTACGCTTGGGGGAGTCAAAAAGTCCCAGTGGATGAACAGTGCAGTTAAGACTCAACTAAAGACCAAGAAAGAAGCATACAAGCGTTATTTACGAACTCGCAGCGAGTCTGATTATAACCTATATGCCAGAGCTTGAAATCAAGCTAAAAAAGTTTGTCGCACTGCAGTGAAAAACTTCGAAAAAAATATTGCTAAAAATGCAAAAAAAGAATCCGAAAGCCTTCTTTTTGAAGTCATAGAAGTTATGGTAATCGCACCTTTATGGATCTGGTAGTGGGCTGAGCCCGGTTTTTAGTGGGCTGAGCCCAGTCTAAAAAAACGACCTTTAGTGGGCTTTTTCAGCCCACTTTAACGACCATAAGGGTCATAAATACCAGAAACCAGTACCATAAGGGCTACCATAAGGGTCATACTGGACCATACCAGAATACCAGAATACCAGAAGTGGGCTAAAACCTAGAAAAACCAAGAAAACCTAGAAAAGTCGAGCCCACTCGGAAAAAAACCTAGACAACCCAAAAAAAAACTAGAAAAAAAATAGAAAAAACCTAGATTCATAGTAAAAAAAACCTAGACTAAGTAACTTCAACAAACAATCATCAAGGTTAGGTCCAGTTAGGTCAAGTTTCTATTATTTTTCTATACAAAAAAAAACTTTTCCTAACCAACCTAACCTCAATCGACTCTGAAAAACGCAAAAAACAAAAAAAAACCATAAGGGGGCATATCTTGGGGAGAAAAAAACCCAAAAGTGGGCTAGAACAGTCCGTGTTCGAAGTGTAAGTCAAAGGACGGTATATCTGATTTGAAAGTAGACCAACGAAAGATCTCCTCTGATGAGGGCAAGGCTAACGTTCTTAATCAGTTCTTCAGCAGTGTGTTCACAGATGAGGACTTGAACAGTATTCCAGATATTGAGGAGCGCCCAGTCGGCTCGAAGTTAATTTGTTTTGAAATACACGAAGAAGAGGTTCTAAAGCGCCTGGTAGCTCGAAATCCCAACAAGTCATGTGGACCAGACGGCTTCCATCCCAGATTGCTCAGAGAATTAGCAACCGTTCTGGCCGGCCCATTGACAGTATTCTTTCAAAATCAAACATATTCTTTCAAAATTAAATTCAAAATCAAACATTTCATTGACAGTATTCTTTGCCGTCCGACTGGGAAGAAGCTCAAGTTACACCATTGTTCAAAAAAGCTGACAAAAGCAGCCCCGGCAACTATCGCCCTGTCAGTCTGACAAGTGTTGTTTGTAAGCTAATAGAATCTGTTGTTAGGGATAGGATTATCGATCACTTGACTGCTCACCATCTCATATCAGATTGTCAACATGGTTTTATCGCCGGTAGATCCTGCACCACTAACTTATCATCTACGTTAAACGATTGGACTCGCCTGCTGGACGAAAGGGAGCCAGTGGATGCATTGTACCTCGATTTTGCCAAAGCATTTGACAGTGTTCCGCATGAGCGGTTGTTGCGTAAAGTGAAGTCTTTGGGAATTGAGGGAAACGTACTCCAATGGATCAGATATTTTCTAGTAGGTAGACGACAACGTGTCAGTATTAACGGAACCGTGTCAGACTGGGTATCAGTGCGCAGTGGCGTGCCACAAGGAAGTGTTCTTGGGCCTATTTTGTTCGTTGCTTTTATAAACAATTTGCCAGAAGCAGT
This sequence comes from Hyalella azteca, assembly GCF_000764305.2. Lineage (NCBI taxonomy): Eukaryota > Metazoa > Arthropoda > Malacostraca > Amphipoda > Hyalellidae > Hyalella > Hyalella azteca. The sequence continues at coordinate 284,979 of NW_025946415.1, forward strand.
CTCCAGCGTGTGCTCCATGTATGCCGACGACACAAAAGTTTATAATAAAGTGAAGGATGCGTCAAATAAAGCGCAATTACAAGATGATCTTGACAGTTTAGTTAACTGGGCTGATACGTGGCAGCTGCAGTTTAATGCTGACAAGTGTAAAGTACTTCACCTCGGGGAAAACAATGAACAGCAAGATTACAGTATGAGAAGACATGGTTGTAATGATTGAAAAGTCTAGTGTGGAAAAAGATCTCGGAGTTTATGTCGACAAGGAGCTGAAATTTTCTAAGCATGCTGAAACGCAAGCTAACACATCCAACAAACTTCTTGGACTAATCAGACGCTCATACGAGTTCCTAGATGCAGAAGCGTTGAAGCAGTTGTTTGTTGCCGTCAGGCGCCCGAATCTAGAGTTTGGAAACGTTGTGTGGTCACCGAGATTTGAAAAGGACAGAAATTTACTAGAGAATGTTCAAAGACGTGCAACATGGATAATTCCAGGCTTGAAGGGCAAGTCCTATGAAGAAAGATTGAAGATTATGAAGCTTCCAAGCCTCAGTGAGCGACGTCTGCGTGGGGACCTCATTGAAATATACAAGTATACTCATAGTTTATACAAGGTCCCCGAAGGATTACTAGAATTTAAAACAAGAACCAAAACCAACGGCCACGGTTATAAACTAAATAACTGCGCTGCAACTTCTCCACGCGACAAAATTTCTTCTCGCTTCGAATCACCGACATGTGGAACAGCCTCCCCAATGACATCGTTGGCGCTCCAGGTATGAACGCGTTCAAGAACAGACTAGATAAAGCTATGGAAAAATATATGTTCAGATTTGAAATGCCTAGCACCATATCGAACCCGGTGGAAGTCTAGTAGCTACTTCAAACTATCGTCAGTCATGAAAATATCTGGTCAAATGAAACGATATTAGATCTTCTGTGAACAAGGCACGAAAAGGAAAAGAATCGGCGACGGGCCACATCAGGCCTACACTTCAGCGCCGAGATCAACATGCTATTTTATGTTATGTAATCGAAGAAAGAACTATTCTAAACTGCATTCTACGATAAGCATAGAACTCGCATTTGATGCAAGTTTTAAAGTAGGGAAGAATTTCCTTCATTCCCAATTAAATTTAAATTGTCCAATTAAAAATTGAATTGCAATTTTTGATCCAATCCTTTCCTCCCGGCACGCTAATTAACGTGGGTAGTCACCCGAACGGCCCCTTTATTTGAGGCTCCAGGCTTCAAAAACACAAACTTTTACCAATTTATCCACGAGATTATATATATACTAAAAATGGGTGGAATTTCTCAGTTTTTGCTTGATTTATTGTACCATCCTTCGCACATATGGAATCTGAATTAGTTTATGAGGCAGATAGAACGTCCGACGACAAACTTTCCGTTTTGAAATGATGAACCTAATAAGCGACCGTCAATAGTTAATTTGCTATAGAAAATGATCCTTCCTTAGAAGCTACGGTCATAAGTAAAATCCCGACGTATGCGCTAACTTCGGTTCATAATGCAAATAAATTGTAATTTAAAATGATGGACCCTATTGAATAAATTGGTATTTATTTAGGTGTAAATTCAAAATGAATACTTTATACACAAATGAAAGGGGAAAGAATCAAAGTCTTTTTACACATTTGAAAATATTCTTTTGCAATGAAGATCTGGCTCTACACTTCCTATACTTCTGGCCACCAAGACCACCTGATCGATCTGAAGAACCGTATCACTGCTACGATGCAGAACAGAAGATGTGCTTTCTCGCTCGACAATTTTTCTCTGCACATCGCTGTATAAATTATTCATTTTGAATTTACGCTTAAATATATACAAATTTAATAAATTAGCTAGCTCATTTAGAATTATCCTGTAATAATGAAGAATAAGTTCGAGTTGGCGCGTAGTTGACGCACATGTTGTCGCTGGTGCTGCTGGTGACGGGGAGCTCGCTGGGGGCGGCATCCACAGGCCCCGTGATGCTCATCCTATTGAGGCTACTCACAGGCTTCGGCGGCATCTCAGTCTACACAATTATATTCGTTATTTGTGCGTATAACTTCACACTTTATTTTCTTTTAATATATTTTTTTAATAATGAAATTGTTAGAACGAGAAAATAGCACCTTGATATGTAAACGCCTTTGAATTTTGAAAACTGAGTTAATTTTATGTTACACGAAAGATCATCAGACTGACGATTTCAAGCGTATTTTATGTTGTACATCAATTACTGAGAATAATATGAATATCAGTTAACAGGACGTGAACAATACTACAATATGAATACATATGACAATACTATTGATGCTGCTTGACACTGAAGGTAGTACAAATATTGGGAAGTTAAATCAACAACAGTTGGTGAAAAGACACGCGAAGTTCACGTGTACCTGTCCCAGCAGGTGCCGAGTAAATGCCCCAGCAGGTGCTGGTAAATATCCCAGCAGCTGCTAAGTACATGTCCTAGCAGATGCTGAGTAAATGCCCCAGCAGGTGCTGAATACATGCCTCAGCAGCACCGCAGTGTCGTCGGGCTGCTGATCAGCGTAAGCTTCGCTCTGGGCGAGGCGGCCGTCGGCGTCTACGCCATCTTCATCCGGCGCTGGCGGATGCTGCAGCTCACCATATCTCTGCCCATGTTTGTTCTGGGCATCAGCTACTGGTGAGGCTTTGTATATATTGCTCCCGGCATGATACTTTATCCCTGCCCATGTTTGTTCTGGGTATCAGCTACTGGTGAGGCTTTATATATATTGCTCCTGGCATGATACTTTATCCCTGCCCATGTTTGTTCTGGGTATCAGCTACTGGTGAGGATTTTTATATATTGCTCCTGGCATGATACCATATCCCTGCCTATGTTTGTTCAGGGTATCAGCTACTGGTGTAGTTCGGCAGAAGCTTCTCTTTTATGCAAGTTTGATTGAAGACCAGAGCATGCTTTTTATTTACAATCTTCTTGTTCGTCTTTTCAATGAGTCGAACCAAATTTCTAGCTGGAGCCGGGAGATCGAAAAGCAGGTTTCCGAATGACATTTTAATAGATTGCGACGTTTCGAAAATACAATTTTCATTATCAATCTGGTGAAGGTTTTACAACATCTGAAATTGAATTTGAAATGACAGAAGTACATATCAAAAGTAAAGTGGATACAATACGACATTCTAATATATATGCGTACAATTTATGACCAGAGAGTGCATTTGAATTTTCAAGGAGTTGAACAATTCTTAGATGACGTTGGTAGATCAAAAGGCAGATTTAGCAAATAATAATATATTAACGACGTTTCGAATGTAGCAACATTCATTTTCAAGTTAAGAGAAGCATTGAATAGTGAAATTTGGTTGGACATAAGTACATAATACACGTAAATAGGATACAACACAAAAATTTCGAGCCAGAAAGTCCTTACGCAAACAATCTCATATTTTATTTAAGACAAATCCGGTAGCTTGGAAATCGATAGCTGGGGTCAAATTCAAAATTAAGACGGTTCCAGCAATCGTTGGTCGATTAATGTTGTGCACCTCCGCATGATTACGCTGGTGGGTTTCTCCAGCACGGTGCGAGCGACAGTTTTGTGAGTTTGTCTCAGGGGGCTTCTCTGCCCTCCAGGTTGAAGATGACAGGTGAGACGGTCTCAATGTCGTGGTTGTTAGTCTAAATACTCCAATGCCTTTCGATCTACCAACGTCATCTAAGAATTGTTCAACTACTTGAAAATTCAAATGCACTCTCTGGTCATAAATTGTACGCATATAATCAAGAAATTTCTGCCATCTTATAATATATATATATATATATAGGAATTTCGAACAATTACCGGACAAAAATGGTAACATTACCGGACAGGGGGTACAAAACCGGATAAAATCGAGTCCGGTAATTAACTCTGCAATTAGTTTGTACTTAAAAACCGGTTACTTCTAGCCAGGTCAGGTTTTTTTTATATATTTTTTGCAGTTTAGCAAAAAAAAAATTATTAAAGTCCGGTAAAGTGGACTTATGACTTTATATACTGTATATATAAAGTCATATTGTTATTGTTGCGTTATTGCGTTATTGTTGCGTTTATAACCCTTCATTACGTTGTAAGAGGCCTTTCTATAGGGTTTAGGTCCAGTTAGGTCAGTTTTTTTTTTTTCAATTCCGAACATCCGGACTATTTTTTTACTATATTGCTAAAAAGGTAAAAAAAAACTTGACCTGGCGGTACCTTACCCCAGTAGAAACTTTGCCGGACCAGACTGGTTGACCCACATGCATCTATATTGAGACATTCACCATCATATTTTTCCGAGTCTATAGATTAATTAAACATTTTCAACAAGCTTTGTAGAGATTCTCTCCGCCGCAGGGTGTTACCGGAGAGCGCGCGCTGGCTGATGACTCAAGGGCGTGAGCAGGAGGCTGAGATCATCGTGCGAAAAATGGCCAAGTTTAACAAAATTTCTAATTTTGATATCGTCTATCTGGTAATTATGATTTGTTCATAAAAAAGTACTTCATTTTGGACGCCTACTCGTCTATACAGAGAACAGACTTTACCCAGATGCACTCAATAATCTAAAAGATCTTACCGCCATGTCGTGTTCTATCCCTAACAAAATTCGGGGACCGCCTAGGCTTCGGCCGAATAGTCACTACACTCGGCGCAAAGTTAATCTGGGTCAGTTGGCCAACTGATCGCAAACAGCGACCAGTCAGAACCTCCTGGCCGACTTTATGGTCTCCTGAGAGTAGGGCAAGAGTTGGCAGAATCCCCTCAGTCCCCTCACCAGGCTCTGGTAGCTGTCAGATTCGGGGACCGGAATGTAGACCAAAAAGCGGACATAGAGAAGCTGATTTACGTTCGGTCCGAGTCCTAGGCGGTTCCTAATTCAGGCTCGCCAGGCTCGCCAAATTTTGACAGGATAGCACACTTGACCTTGTAATTAACTAGTGCGTATACGACTAGAATATCGTTTTGTATGTTCTTATTTGTTGACATAAACAATTATTAATATTTTAGATAAGATGTCACCTTTGACAAGACGATCGACTGTTTCCTTGCAGCAAGAGAAGACCAATATGTCACCTGATGACGTTAAACAAGAAAGCAAAAACGTCTTGAATTTACTGAAAACGCCATATATGAGGACGCGCTCGTTGATTCTTTTCTATGCCTGGTAAGTTGGTTCTTATGTATTATAAACCTGAAATAAAAATTTAGCACTCAAAATAAATCAATAAAAATGTAATACCAATCGTAGCCTAACATAACGCACTGTGCATTAACTGAGGGATTCGACGTTTATAAACAATACTTGGTAGAAAAACATTTCTTTAAACTTCTTCCCATCACTTCACTCTAAATTTGCATAACGTGAACTTATTATTGACTGACATTACGCACAATATAAGAAGTCATAGACATACGTTAGATTTTTAGTTTTATTTAAACTGACTGATAAAGTTCAGCCACTTTCTGTGGCTCAATTCAGATCAATTCAGTGATCTATACGGACGTCTGCGAAACACTGAATTGTGAAATTTATTAATATTGATTTAATTGAAAACACTGAATTATGAATTCAGGTTCACGACGTCGATGGTCTACTATGGCATCTCTAATAACGTTGGCAACCTCGATGGAAACATTTTCGTCAATTTTATCGCCACGATGCTCATCGAAATACCTGCAACTCTTCTAATGACAATTGTTTTCGACAGGTGACTTGTAATTTATTTGCTATTCAGAGACTTCATTTAACTATAGGTTTTTGTGATGCAAAACTTATTGATTAGGTCACCGTAGGTATTATTTTTTAGCCATACTTTGATGGTGGGTCACAAAATTCATTATGCACTTCATGTACATCATCTTGATACCCTCTTACCTCACAGTATTGCAGCTAATATGTCTCTAAATTATCAAATTATCATTCTGAAGATAGGTTGACACATAAGGTACTGTAAATTTTAACAAATTTACAATATGTTTTGATTGACAACTCAAACGTATTTCGTAATCGATATTTTAATTTTTTTCTTTTAATTTTCATTTTTAATTTTCATGAGACTTGGTCACAAAGTGTGTCTAGTGGGGTCGGTTCTCATAGCCGGGGCTGGCTGCTTCAGTACTGCCTTCCTGCCTGCCGGTGAGATGAACTTTGATATTTTATTAAGGCTTAAATGAAGTTAATGTAGAATTGTACCTGCATGGAAGGTAATAGATATATTAGTTAAGAAAGGGTAAAATGACGAAACTTGTTTGTAAATTGGGTTATGATCCGCTGCCAAATTTTCGGTTTATTAATTCATCAAGTATCGCTTGAACTCGTGGTATTTGCAATACTGTACTGTAACGTTGTTGAATTTAGTTAACTTTAATGGAACCATCCAGCTTTCCATCATCTGTAAATGTCCATCCAAGAAATTATTAAATTCGTACTTTTCGTAGCCTTTTATCAAGGGAAAATCCTATGTTCGGGAGGCACTTTTGTAAGGAGGCAATATCAAGGTGTAACTGTTGGGGTAATAGATGAATGCCCCGCGCATATGAACATGGTATTTAGGTTTAATCTGAGGACAGGTATTCGATGACATGTGAGCTATGAGTACACACACTTTTTATCCAAAACCTGCATTTATACAGGTTTGTTACGCTACAGAGTCACTACAGAGGTACAGACTGGTATACGACCGTCAGACTTCGACCGTCAAGGTCGGAGTAACTATAACAATGAGTGAGTGCTACATGGCGGCGGGTGCGCATGCTCGATGCGAGCGATTTGGGGACTTACTAAAGTGCCCATCCCTCTCATAGACTTATTACTTGGGGACTTATTAAGGTGCCAGTCCCTTTCATAGACTTAGTACTTCCGCACACAGAGCTTTTAAACTCGTGACACATAAGCTGTATAAGCTGTTGACTTAGCGTCTCAGGAAAGTTCACAGGAACACAGCGGATTAAAAGCTAACCATGTCTGCTGGTAAACAAATGAAGCTTTGTGTCCACAAACGACTCCCGGACACTTTCAGCCTGGAGCATTTACATCTTTCCAGTCTTAACTAGCAGATAATCAACATCCATTCCCTAGTGCTTCTTCATTTTGGAGTAACGAACTAGAATGAAGGAATTGAGCTTAACCTACCCCCCCATTACTGCAGAAGCGTCCACCGTCATCGTGGTGCTGAGCCTCATAGGGAAGTTCGGAGCAGCTGCAGCGTTCAGCGCGCTGTACGTGTACGCCAGTGAAGTGTTCCCGACGTCGCACCGCAGCACAGGGCTCGGCTGCTGTTCCGTGTTTGCTAGTTTCGCCGGCGTCATAGCTCCACTAGTCGACCTGCTGGTATTGTACCTGAAATTAATTGAAAAATAATAAACAGAATATTATGGGATCAATAGGCACTATACCTACAAAAATATTGTAAAATATCAATACAATGTTTTAATCTCTAATCAAATAAAATAATGTGAGTTCATCGCAATTCAATATGTTAAGCAACCAAATAAATTTCAGAGATGGCAATATTTTAAATAATATATAATTAATTACTGCATGATATTAATATAAGAAATTAAACAATTAAAGTGGTTTCAATTCAAAATTTTTTTGGTACATCGCTTATGCTTACAGGGAAAATTAAACCCCGCACTTCCTCTGCTCTTGTTTGGGATCCTGGCAGCGGTATCAGCCTTCTCCATGTTATTCCTACCGGAGACAACGGGTTGCCCCTTAACGCAGACTCTCAGTGAGAGTGAACAACTTGGCTCGTAAGTCAGGTTTTACAGGAGCGGAGTTTAAACTTAACTGACTTTCATGCAACTCATTATCTTAGTTCTTTATAACTGCTTAATATATATCCTGTCATTATTACATGTTTTTAGTGTTTAAGATAAGTCCAAGCATAGCTCTGCATTTGCTTCTGTGTTTTTGACAGAGGTCAGCCGTGTTGCTTCTTCCCCAGCTGCACCTCCTACGACCCGCGGTCTGTAGGGGAAGACCAGACAGATGAAATTATGGAAGTTATTGTAGATAAAGACAGAGGCGTCGTACAACTTACCGCAAAAGATAAAAATGACGTAAAAATTGCTGCAAAGGATGAAAACAACTTAGAACTTGCCGCCAAACAAGAAGACGACGTAGAACTTACCACCGCAAAAGATGATGCCGACGTAAAACTTGCCGTGAAAGATGAAAACGGCGTAGAACTTGAAGCAAAAGATAGTGACGTAGAACTTTCTGCAAAAGTGATGAAGACTTACAACTTGGCGTAAAAGAAGAGTTCGACAGAAATTTTTGCTTAGCAAAAGTTGTGGACGACGTAGAACCTGCCGAAGCAAGAGAGAGAATGCTGTAGAAATTTACCTAACAGATATCAGGACGACGTAGAACATGACGGAGCAAATGCGAAGACGATGTAGAACTTGACGTAGCAAATATGAGGGAGACACAGAACTTAAGGCAGCCAATATAAAGATAAGGTAGAACTCAGATAACGCCAACGCGTAGACATATAGCAGGCTTCAGAGAAGATGGACCATAGAAAAGCTAAACGCAGAGGAATAGACACTAAAATACAAATAAAATAAGACGTAATTCAGAATATTGAAGTGATCTTGTCCTTTATGTTTGAAGAATGCTTCGTTTTGTGTTCAGACTCTAAATACCAAAATTAGTAGGTTAATAGTTTTCCATAAGTTTGTTTCGAAGTTGGTTTGATTCGTTTCCATTAGCAAATGTTTAGAAGTAGTCCAATGTATCGAATTTCTTAAATCGCCGATTATACATCATAAATTCTATTGAGATGTTTTCAAATATATTCTTGTTCTCAGCTATCACAATCACCTTAACTATTTTATTTTATAGGGACATTTCCGACAAGTTTTATTTTTAAATGAATGCGTCATGCGCCCTTGATCTCATGTACTGTTGTTAATTTTCTTAAATTTAGTATTTTAATTGAACCCCGAAAAATTTGATCGTGATGACATAGTACTGTATATAGATCAGATTAAGGTAAAATTTCGGAGTAAGAAGTAACTTTCTCACTATGAAGTAATTAGGCTAACAAAATTATATGAAAATTTTCAGGGGGGCTGGTAAAGGGTACGAGTATGCCAGCGAGGTGTTCCCGACGTCTTAGTAGTTCTTGTACTTACGTACAAGAAGTTACGTGTTGCGTAAGTAGTACTAATGTGCAATAGTAAGGAGTAGTACAGAAATAATTTTTCACTACCCAAAAGAATATAAATGAAAAATCGTTTTTTTCGTTTTCTAATCTCATTTTGTAGCTATGAAAAAGGTGCGTCTAACGCAGCAAACCTTATGTATGAGCTTGCTATAGTTTGCGAGTGTGGCAGTTTCTAACATGTAAAAAAACATTTTCTCCAATTGCTTCAAAGATTACTTTAATTTATTTTATTTATAGATTGTTATTATTGTTGAACTGGACAACAATAAGTTATGCAGCGCATGACGGTACCCTCAATGCGCTTAATAGGTGACGGGAAAGGCGGAGGTACAGTGTCAGTCAGGACCCGTTCCAGTTCCATAGTTCATTACCACTGAATTATTTAAATTTCCAATTGGCGTCATCTTAAAAGGTTATATTTTTCTGTCATTTACGAGACACAACGTCGATACACATATCAATTGATTTGAAAAGTAAATATCTTGCGACTCTAGAAGTCTTTTTAGCGCATTTTTTCATTTATGGAAAAAAGCTGCTATTGTGCTCGACATGTCCGTCCGTCCGTCTGTCCGTCCGTCTAACCGTCCGTCTGTCTGTCCGTCCGCGACCTCAAGTTTTCGTCGACGAGAAAATGCGCTCTCTGTCACTCACTGCAGTGAGTACTGAGTTATATTTTTCTTATTTACTCGAATTATTGCATAACACAAGAAAATTGAGGGCCCCCCTAAATGAATGCGTAATCGGAAATAATTCCTCTAGATATAAATATAAAAATGTGAGCAAAATTAGAAAAGAGAGCCTGGTCTTTTATAGTCGCTGAATGATTCCATTGCATTTCTGAATTATTGCATCCCGGTTTTCCACATTTCACACTTGTCAGACTGACAGGGCAATAGTTACCGGGGCTACTACTTTTATCCACTTATTTGAGCAAGGGTGTTACACGATCTTCTTTGTAATCGGTCGACAAAGTTCCTTCGTTCAAAGTTTTTTGAAAGAATACTGTCAGAGGGCCGGCCAGGACGGTTGCTAATTCTTTGAGCAATCTAGGGTAAAGTTGTCTGATCCACATGACTTGTTGGGATTTAGAGGGACCAGGCGCTTGAAAACTTCTTCTTGGTGTATTTCAAACTGTGTTAACTTTGAGGCAACTGGGCGGAATACTGTTTAATCCAACTCAATAGCTGGAATACTGTTTGAGTCCTCATCTGTGAAGACACTGCTAAAGAACTGATTTAGAACCTTAGCTTTGCCCTCATCAGAGGATATCTTTCGTTGGTCTATTTGCAGATCAGAAATACCGTCGTTTCTCTTACACTTTGAACTAGCGTACAAAAAAAGACTTTTGGGATCTTTTTTGTATTTTTTTGCAATATTTTTTTCAAAGTTTTTCACGGCGATGCGACTGTTTTTCCAGCTTGATTTTGAGCTCTTGCATACAGGTTATAATCAGCATCGCTGCGAGCTCGTACATAATGCATGTTGACTTCCTTTTTGTTCGTAAGCTGAGCTATATATAACTGCATTGTTCATTTTTACTCCTCCGAGCGTAATCTTAGGTACACAGGCATCAAATGCAGACATAACCGTGCCATTGATAAATGACCATGAATTAGCCACATTCATGTGTTTAATACAGTCAGAAATATTCGCCTCAAGCAATACATCACAGAGTTTACCATAGTCGCCTTTCGCAAAGTTCAACCGTTCACGTTTCCGAAGCGTCTTTTCTGCACAGCACTTTATTCTGAAAAATAATGATTGGTGGGGGCTTTTGCCCAACGGAGGCTCGTGGCGAAGCTCATCTAGCATTGATTCTTCACTAATAAAAACTAGATCTAGAAAATTTGGAGTCAGTTTACCCCTAAAATGGGTTGGCTTGGTGATGTTCTGGATTAAAAATGATTCTCGTACAGACTCCAAGAACTGGGATGCTCGGTGTTTCTTTAACTTGGAAAGGGTTCATTTACCCAGTCAATTTCTGGATGGTTGATTTTTGATCCAGAAAATCAGGCGGTAGATGGACAAAGGCAAAATTCAAAAAATTTTCACGAGCTATAAACATCTCCGTTAGGTCCTACTGAAAACGTGTACCAAGTTTCATAGAGCTGCGTTCACAAGTCTGAAAGCTATTCTTTGATCATTGAATTTGCAACCGATGTTAAGCATAAACCTAAAGCATGCAACCTTCTATAAATGCCAAGTACCGAAAACTTGCATCGTAAAATTGCTTTGTTCCAAAAGAATTGACGAGGAAAGTCACACCATGTAACAACATCTTTTAAAGATATTTGAAGGAAAAACTAGCAAATTTTCCTTTACAACTGAAATTTTCAGTCATATACGTCATAGTATAAAGAATACCACACAATAAACAAATGCCTGTCAATCCTAACAAAATCAAGATACTGCAGAAACACGATGGCAGCCGCCACCCGGTCACACTCTACCAGTCAACATATGTTTTTTTTTTTTGCAATACACCGTAAGCCGCTATATAGTAAGTATTGAGTTCTAAAATGAAGTTATTCTCAAGATTTCAATTTATCAACTGCACTCTAAATTTTTGGAGTGACATAAAAAAATATGGCGGAATATACGATACTAATGGGAATCAAATAAGCTGCTCAAAAATGGAATACCGTTTGAACACGTTCTCCTTCAGTCGTCTAGCACGAGATAGTCTACAAATCTACATCAACACGACAGCCGGGGCAGGGAATAAATTTAGTGTGCAATCTTCAATAATTAAGCTGTCGGCCGTCAGGATGCTCAGAAATTGTAACTAAAACCATATTTGCAGGAGCTAATTCTATTGCCGCTCAAACAGGCATACGAGTATGTCAAAAACCGAACATTTCTATTGTTAGAGAAATCATTAGGTCGCAGGCTTGCAGAACCATGGTCTCCAGACAATTCAAAATCGATTAGACATAGGTCAATACAAGTTCTCAATATGGGTTAATTTATGTATTTCAGAAAGTCTCCGAATCTTGGGTCCAGAGTAAGAACATGAGCTACGAGTGCACATGGTTTGATTTTTTGTATTATTATGTATGAAGTTTTATCATCATTATATATATTCAATTATAACTTTTATTTAATTCTTTTTGCCACAATATACACACGACATTATGATATCGCCCATCTTTGGCTTAGGGTCATTCATACTAATCTATTCCGACTAAGTACTGTAATCTGATTTGGTGAATCTTTTTCATATTTGAAATGGTTTAAAATCTCAAAATTCATCGACTAAGAAGATTAACGTAAATAAACAGACCGAATACTAAGCACGTTTCCGCGGGGTGGATAAATAAACAATTAATAAGTACATCACGTGCCTCCTTGGAGTCACGTCAGAGGTGACTTAAAACATCACGTAAAATATTACACGTATCCCAACTTTGATAAAAACCAATTATGCACTACGTACCTTAACAATAGATTATCCGTTATTGAAAATTTTAGCAGCATTTAAGATCACACATAAATGTTTAGATGGTTGCGTATACCGAAAATTATTGTATATATGTCACTTAAAAATTTTAGGTACTGTATACCTTTTTATATTTTTTCAGATCAAACTTCCTGGAAACCCTGTCTAATTTATGCGGCGTCAAATATTGACATAGATTCCAAGTAAAAAATAATACGTTGCAAATATTCTGAAATGTAAATTTTCACTGAACTTAATAGACTAAACAATTCCGAAAAAAAATATTTCGCAGAAAATAATGAAACTTTTCCTATAAGCCTTCTTACGGCCTAACTCAGTGAAGGTTTGGCTGCAAGTTCTGTGCTGACTGCTGGACTTCAGGCTGCCGCTGATGAGCCTCAAAATTCTGCGTCCAACGGTGACAGGAAAAAGTGAACCAAAACTTTTGTCAAAATTGACGTTTCAATTAAAGGTTAATTTCGACGTTGCTGCTTATGAGTGCAATTTCCGGAATCAATTCATTTGAAAACATACAGTTAATAATAAACGAATAACAATTTCATAATGATGTTTGACTCCAGATACTAACCTAATGATACTACATTAAACAGCACTAAGCAACTGAATCCAAAGAATACATTTACTTACAATTAGGTCTTGATGTCTTTTCATATAATGCTTGCTGTATACTGAAGTCTATTGCCTAAACATTCACGCATGTTAGCCCTGTAAATATTAGATAGGACGTTTTCTATTGTACATTAAGCTAATCCTCGTCTTCACCGACGAGTCAGTCTCTGGTGAACCTGCCTTGAATAAACTTGCTTTCTCTGCCCTGGTCTCTGCTTGTACCACCACTGTCGTAAGGGATTTCGTCCCAGCGTCGTAATTAATGATATTACAATGCGTTAACCTTGTGAGCCATTCGACGACGACCACCTGGCCTAACCAAGAAACTCAATTCGATTCTCTTATTTCACAATCTTCCGTTCCACAAATTTATCCAGTTGGTGCGATGAATTAAAAATTAGAACCTGAGACATACGTGCATAAATCGCTCTAATAACAACTGATCCAGAGCATACGCCTCAAACTGAAATTTTCTATTATTGTCGAGTGCCGAAACATTGCATCTGTGTTCTCAAATAAGTGATGGTGAAAGTCACACCACATAACTACATCTTGAAAACTACTTGAACGAAAAATTGACAATTTTTTTCTTCGCAATTGCTTTTTTCAGTCAAATACGTCATGGTTTAAGGAAGACAACGCAATATAAAAGTGTGTGTTAATCTTAGCAATGTAACTTAACTGATTAGGCAGTAGCTTAATTGATTGACCAATTGATTGATTGATCTGCAGTAGCTTAATTGATTGCAGCTAGCAGCCACCCGGTTACTGCTTGCCCCATTTGCCTAATATGCGAAAAAGACAAAAATAAAATATTGCTAAGCATATACCTCGATATAAGAATACTCATTCCTGCCTAAATAATTTGCTGCTTAGCTCCCCGTTAAAGTTTAACTGTGCGAACTTATGCATGCAGCAATAACTAACTCAACAAGTTTCATGAGAAGCTTTCGTCTTAATAACACCAGGGCCTGTACCTGGCTGTTAGAGAGCCACCTGGCTGTTAGAGAGCCACCTGGCTGTTAGAGAGCCACCTGGCTGTTAGAGAGCCACCTGGCTGTTAGAGAGCCACCTGGTTGTTAGAGAGCCACCTGGTTGTTAGAGAGCCGAGTGGCTGTTAGGGATCGAGCCACCTGGCTGTTAGGGAGCCACCTGGCTGTTAGGGAGCCACCTGGCTGTTAGGGAGCCACCTGGCTGTTAGGGAGCCACCAGGCTGTTAGGGAGCCACCTGGCTGTTTGGTTGCTATGAATTCATTATATATATATGTTTTCAATATCTGCAAACCTAATTATTATTCTTGTTCCGATGGTTCCATGTTATCAAGTTCAACGGTTTTCTTCAGATAGATCTAAAACTTACACTAATCGATGGGAGACGTACTCTCGGAAGGTGAGATACTGAAATGCTGGCAGCGATGACCGTAGACTTGTGTATAAATTTTAACTGACTGACAGGCCGTTCTATTGCTTGTCTGAAGAATTATGCCGGTGTAGTTAGTTCCTTTCTTTCTGCTCATGTGACTACGCCGTGAAAAATGGTATTTAAGTGTGAGTATATATTATGAAACCACAAGACACCCAAATTTACGTGCATGGCTATATAGATATGAAAGATATTTTAAGCGAATGTCGTTTAAGGCATAGAAAGAGACTCAGATGAGCATTTGTAACGATTAAAATATGGAATTGAATGAATAATATTAAGGCAGTTCATTTGCTACAAATTTAAGTGCTACAAATCCACCAAATTTATATTTTAACAGGCCAAAAAATTCTTTCTGCTGCAGTTACCGATATACAAGTTAATGATGGGATGCACAATGGGATCCGCTGTTTGCAATAACAAAAACGGTAGTCGGCAGAAGTCGTTTTTCGTCAATATTACGTTTTTAGGCGCATAAATCACAATATTGTCACTAAATTCTCGTTAATTTAAAATTTCAAAAGTAATCAGTATTGTTTTATGTAATTTAAATAATCAAAGGTTTACCCGAAACCTACTATGGAGCGCCATATATTTTCTTGCGGGGTTACGTGTGATATTTTCTCACAATGTAACGACATTTAGGCTGCAAGGGTCGATAATATATATTATGTATATAATCGGGTAATTGATTGTATATAATTGGTTAGTTGATTAATTAGCAGAAAATTGCCTAGAGGTTATAATTTAGTGCATCTAGATTGAAATAGAGATTTGCGCCTTCGGGTTCTAGCAAGCCAACCTTACAAGATTATAATAGATGCATCGGAATAATGGTGTGGTGGTGTTGATAGTATAATGCAATGGTGTCAGGTTTCAAGTTTCAGTCGTGGTTGGAATGTAACCATTTCTAGTTACCGCATGATTTTCACAGCAAGCTGGGTCTCGAGCCCACAGCTCACATCATGTTCTAATTTATCATACGACCACCGCACCAATGAAGCCGAAATCTGACCATTCATCATTTAATAGTGTATTCCCATGTAAATTCTGTCATAGCATATGATAAAAGCGGTTTCAGCGTTTAGTAAGCCGTGGGCCTGTCGCCGATTCTTAACATCGCAGAACATTCGCAGCTTGATGTGCTTTCGAACACACAACTCACTGCTCCAATTCTGCTGCGCTTAACCGCCCGGCCTCCTCGCCGTTTCTGCCCAGAAGCTGGCGCGCAGAGCTGGGATCGAACCCGCGCCTCTCTGCTCCAATCCTGGTACTCTGAACTTTAACCACTGGGCCACCCTGCCCCATATGCCTACATTACCATATGCCTTTGCTATTTATTTTATAAGTATTAGAAAGACACATCACTTAATTTTGATTAAAAAAAACACTCAGCCACATTTTGAACGCATCGTATGGACACCCAAATATAGAGCATAGGATTACCGGATACCGGTCCCCAATGCAGCTGTGCAAATCAGTGCGCTGTTGCCGAGTGTTTTATACTAAAAACATTACTTTTAAAAATCTGTAATAATTCTTACTGCAGCGTATTGAATACCTACTTATATTCCGAAATTCAAGCAAATCCGGTCAGAATTGATTGACTTATGAGTTACAAGGTTACTTAAAAAAATGCACTTATTTGTTTTAGTTAAAACGAATTAATGTAAAAATCTGTAATCCTTTCTACCGCAGCGTATTGATAGTACCTAATATATTAGTATTAAAAATACACAATATAATTTATATATTAATATATAAATAATAATGTATAATAATATAATAATAATAATAATAATAATAATAATAATAGCGGTTTCAGCGTTTATTAGGCCGTAGGCCTCTTGCCGATTCGTAACATCGCAGAACATTCACAGCTTGTTGCGGTCTCGAACTCGCAACGCACTGCTACAATTCTGCTGTGCTTAACCGCCCGGCCTCCTTGCCGATTCTGACCAGAAACTGGCGTATAGAGCTGTGATCGAACCCGCACCTCTCTGCTCCAATCTTGGTACTCTGAACTTTAACCCTGCCCACTTATAATATACTTATATTTCAAAATTCAAGCAAATCCGTTCTGTATTGAAGGACTTAGTGGTGGTTAGGTTGCTTAAAAAATGCTTTTATCATTTTATTCGATCTCATTTAATAAAATTCTATATTAAAGACTCTATATTAAACTGTAATTTGACTCCATACTGAAAATCCTGTCGAGTATAAGAATTAGTTTTACCCGTTGAAGTCCATAATTTTCACAATTTATTGATCAAAACCTATTCACCTGACAATTATTTAAGAACATAGAAAACATCAAGTAAAAACCCTAATCAAATTTATAAATCACATATTCAGATGTAACTTTAATTGCCCAACAGGTGTGGCCTTTGAAAATCGTCAAAAGGTATTGGGAGGCATCTGCCTAGTTGACATAGTAGCGATGAACGCTTCACAAATTTCCCGCCCGCGATGTTCGATGCCTGATCGCTATTTTGTTGTTTCGGTTTGATTTTAAATTCTTTCAACTGTTTTCCAAATTCCTCTACGATGTTGTTATTTCAACTATAATATTTAGGTAAATCCCACTCACTCATTCGTCAGGAAAAATGTGTCAATAAGGTTTTTACAGTTGACTTTTATTCCCTGCGGACTGCAATCACCATCGGAACGCATGATCAACTCGTGAGTCGACGTTCCCACTAGGCTATCTAGTAAGGGACGACTGAAATAACCCAGCATTGCCCAATACCAGCATAATTTTCATACTTCACCCCGTGCACAAGCATACTGCGGAGCAAATTAGCCAACATAATTGCATGTAGAGGGTTGGCATTGGCTTTTGGGCTGATTTAAGAGTCAAATTTTTGGGCTACGGCAGCGCTCCCTCTAGTAACACGAGGTGACGAGGCCTTTAGTTTAGGCCACCGTAAATAATTCTTTTGACACCGCAATTTTAATCTCTTCTTAAAGAAATAAATATTTTTCAAACGTAATTATGTTTATTCTTATTTGATATTGAACTAGCTAAGAATTAGTCTAAGTCTGACTATTGGATAAAATAAACGAGTAGGCCTATAATCAGTAGGCTGTAGGTAGCCTATATATTTGATCAGTATGTTTAAATGTTTCCATCTTAATCAGCCCAATCACTGATTGGCCCAATGGCAATGCTAATCAGGCATATCCGGGCCCGGGGCATGATTTATAGTTCATAGAACTTAGAAGGGAAAGATGTAATGCAAATAGGTATTTGAAATAAAAGTCTATAAAATTCTCTGCTTTGCCTCTATATGAATTGCATTAGCCTTAGGTAGGTAATTGCTTAGGCTAATTTGAAACACTACTAGCCTATACAGTATAGCCCACACCAATGTGAAATTGTGAATGTGTATTGCATAATTACACATTAGTAATTAGTAATGCTAGGTATATCATACATCATGATACATGGTTTGACTCGTTTGAGACTCTGTCAATTTTGCAACGTCAACAATGCAAGACTCAGCAGGTAAGGTGCCTGTACACAGGGATAGTACTAGCCGCTAGTTCATCGGCCAGTTGAACTGTCCACGCTACTAGCCTCATGTATAGGGGTTCAGCTGCTTCAGAGGCATGCGCCGGCAAGTGCCCGAGACGCGGCCGAGAGGGACAACGACGTGTTGATTTCTGCGCTGGAAAAGTGGCTAGTAGGTAGTAGTAGCGCTGATGCAGCCATGGTGAGAGCATCTGTGCTGCTCTTGTGGAGCTAGTCTGGAAAAGTCCTATTTTTGTCTGAAATATCACGGCTCTAATATCATATAATTTCAGTAGGTATGAAATCTCGCGGCTCGAATGTCATAAATTTTTGTTTGATTAAAAAATCGCGGTTTGCACTTTGCAAACATGTCATTTCATAAAATTTTCAACTTCCGCAATCCGCATTGCTTTACCGTTTCCGCCAAAAATATCTTGCAGAAAAAACATAAACATCGTAATGTAAACAAATAAACAAAACGTTTGTTGAAGATCACGCATAGTTGCGGTCATGTCAAAGCGGTCAGACTGTATATTAACACGTGCTGAACTTACAGTAGAGACAAATTTTATTGTTGCCGTTTGACTGTTTAAGGGTAAAATTAGAGATTTGGGGTAACACGTGCATAAACTTTGTAAATAAATTCGCATTCGCACCTCGTAAATGGCTTTTCATGGCCGAGATATGGAATTCACGGCTCGTAGAAATGGAATCACGGCTGGCAAATCCATAAAACCACGGCTTGAAAAATTCAGTCGCGGCTCGCCAAGTAGATATATTCCATACTAGTTGTGGAGTATCTTGGGTCATGTAATGATGTGAATCATGGCTTGTTTGACTGATAATGGTTCTAAGAACAGCCCTACAAAGTGGAGTCCAGACAATATTCAATTGTTCTTTGATATATTCTAAAAATATGAATTATTGTGGAATGTTTGCCATGTTGTTACTCCAACAAAATTAAGAGAGAAATGAGTACTGTAAAATGGGGTAACTTAGACCACTTTTTTTTATCAATGATGCCATTTTTTTACTAGCTAAATTAAACTTGAATTGAAACATGCAAAATACAGGTCTATACTCTAGCTTCACTCACCATAAATTACTGGCAAATTACCATATATAAGACTCTGTAGAGTCTGAAACCTAAAGAAAAAACATAAATAGGCTGTCAAACATAAAATATGTTATATATGGTAATTTTATATTAACTTCCAACTTCCAAGCCGGTCTATGTTACCCTGTCTTTCTCTTGTGTTATGTGGCCTCAGTATTAGGCCTTTAATGCCCATTGACAAAATTTTTCTATGTCAAATAGTTTTTGAGTTGTGGGGATTTTTGTTAAAAAAACAAAAAGTGGTCTAAGTTACCCTGCTGGTCTAAGTTACCCCATTTTATGGTATTTTGAAACTGAAAGAAGAACTTATTAGTCAGGGTTTAGTTATTCCCGACGTTGCAATTTTAAGGGCTAGAATAAAGAGTATAAAAATGACGTTGTTGAAGGTGATCCCTCAATCCATCTTCACAGACCTAACTTGACGGCTTCTAACGATGCACTGGCGGCGCGAACGAGAAGATAGCGGCACTTTATACTCTCCTCGAGTACAGGCTT
Organism: Hyalella azteca; assembly: GCF_000764305.2. Lineage (NCBI taxonomy): Eukaryota > Metazoa > Arthropoda > Malacostraca > Amphipoda > Hyalellidae > Hyalella > Hyalella azteca. The sequence continues at coordinate 304,799 of NW_025946415.1, forward strand.
ACAGCTTACTAGCCGGATAGTCACCAATTAAACGACACTTGCCAGATTTACTAGCCGTCTGCACTATCCCCGTGTATTAGCAGTTAGCACCTTTACCTAAAGGCTAAATGATGGGTCATGGCCCACTGGTCACCACACCATTGGTGGCTTTGCTTTCAGTGGCTATTGGTTTATTCCAATATTTTGACTTCTTTCTTTCTAAAATATAAAATGTCCAGGACCAAGAAGTGTAAATTCAGTTCATATTTTGTAACATAATTAATTTAAACTATACACTGCTAGTTGCTACTGCTTCCTTTACTTGTTACTGGGAGTTTCAATTTTGTTCAGTTGAAACTTCAATCCTGGTCCTGTGTCTGCTTTCATATTTTCATTTATGATTAGGTATCAAATTGACTTTTGCTAATAGTAATTAGTAAGTGTGAGCAAAAAAATGATTTTTCCACTGATCTTAATGAAAATTATATAGCCTATCTGAAAAAGAAAAGAAAAAAGTCAGAAAAATATTACATAAATATGAGTGGTATGTACATAATATTGAAAAAAAACTAGTAATATTTTTCTTTATTAAATTACATTTTAAAGATTGACTAATTTGTTGCACTTTTCTTGGAAAAACTATAATTTCTAGGCAATAAAATGTCCTTCTGAGTTGTGTTTGTATTTATTCAAGTACAACTATGACAGTCGTATGTTGGCTCTCAAATCTTAATTTCAGCCAATTTTACGCTGTGACTGTTTTTAATTTTGTTTAAAGTGCCATAAATTACTTCACGCAGGTCCTTTGTCACATCTGGTAGAGTTCTGAACACAGAAAATGTTAGGCAATTGTCAATTCACTTGGTGGTCTTGGCCACTGCTTTGATTGGCCAGATTACTAATAGAATCTGCATTAGAAAATAGTGGTAATCTTATTGGCTTAAAATGAATCGTGCATGCTGACTGAACAAGTGACAAGGTCAACTGGGCTATGGGAATAAACCTGGAAAGCTGGATTAATCTGGACAAGCCACTCAGTATTAACCTGCTGCATATGGTTGTTCTTTTGTGGGTTAACCTGTCAGGCGTGGATTGGCTGCAATACCAGGTTATGTCCTAATGATAGGTTAACCTATTACTAATGACACTTTTGATTAACCTGGTAATCCAAAGTTTGACTATTTACTCTGTCTGCTAAACAGATTAAACAAATGGTTTTAACATGAGAGATCCCATGTAGCTCCATATTCCATACCATGAAATGGGATAACTTAGACCACTTTTTTTATAAATGATGCCATTTTTTTACTAGCTAAATTGAAACATGCAAACTACTAGCTTGAATTGAAACATGCAAAATACAGGCCTATACTCTAGCTTCACTCTGAATCACTCATAATAAATTGCTAGCTCCTGCCTCTCATAGTCTTTATGTAATTTCAAAAAAAGTGATGGTCTTTGTTACCCCAGCTTTTGGGGTATCTTAGACCGGGTGGTAAAATCAATTATATTTTTTGGTAAAATAACTCCAAATAACTCCAGGTTTTGGTGCATTGTAGTAGAACTCTTCTAAATATGCAAACTTTTTAAATCTTTTTATTGTGTTATGTAGCCTCAGTATTAGGCCTTTAATGCCCATTGACGAAATTTTTCTATGTCAAATAGTTTTTGAGTTTTGGGGGTTTTTGTTAAAAAAACGAAAAGTGGTCTAAGTTACCCCGCCGGTCTAAGTTGCCCCATTTTACGGTATAGCCTATTGGCATTAACTTAGATTAGGTTTATACCAATAATTTTGCTAACATCTACTGCTACAATTTGTAATAACATGATTGAGTTTTTAATCATGCCCTCTAATCATTCACAACAATCATATCAATTTGCTGATTAAAAGTGTGTGTGAGTTAGCGTGAGCTACAGCCATCCCATTTTGATTGGACCCATTAATTCCATTCCTAACCATTTACGAAATTAGGTATACAGTTTTCAATACCAATTATTCCGTGGCAAGGATATTTTTTCATATTTTACCTACTCTCAATTTCAATAGTTTAGGTTAAGTTAGGTTCCACTCCTTTTATCGTTTTAATTAAAGACTGGAGGAAATGAAAAAAATACTTGCCACAGCTCATGAGCATTTACATGTCTATTCAATTTCATATCTATTGCTTAGGAATTGATGAGAAAATCATGCCGAAGTGGTGTCGAGATGACTATTCTGTGCCATGCTAATGACATGGCCCACTCACTTCTATCAAACCAGTTGTGTTGTTGACAATTTTGAGACATGTTTGGAATGAATTTTGAATGAATGAATGACCATCTCACTCATATAGCAGAATACCGTCAAACAGGGTAATAAGGGACAGGCAAGGTAATAAGGGACACCCCTCCAACATTTTGTAGAAATGTCATAGCAGCTAAACTAATTAAAATATTGCAAAAAAATAGTGGTATGAAGTTCAATATTTTTCCTATGTAGCATAAAGCAAGTTAAGAAATCATACATATACTACCTCAAAAAAATCCTTGAAAAATAGTATGAAAAGTGAGATTTTGGAAAAGTACCTCTGCTAAATTCTGTAGCAAAAAAAAATGTTTACCGTATTGAAAAATTTTATGTAAATAAATGTTGCACACAGGTATTGGCTTAAAAATGTGATTAATGGAATTAGCGTATTTCATCCCAGAGAAAAATTGCGGCCATTTCCGGACGACAGGGTAATAAGGGACACCCCCTGGGGTTATAAGGGACACCCCCCGGGGTTATAAGGGACACCCCCCGGGGTTATAAGGGACACCCCCCAGGGTTATAAAGGACACCCCCCGGGGTTATAAGGGACACCCCCCGGGGTTATAAGGGACACCCCCCGGGGTTATAAGGGACACCCCCCGGTGTAGGCGGAGAGGTTTCAACTAGTATATCTGACTCCGCTCAACATTTCATCTCTGGTTTGGTTTAGCCATGGGGTGAAGGAAAATGAAACACGGAGTGTGACTGACAAGAAAATATAAACACAAAAGAAATGAAGCATACAAAGGTAAACAAAGAACACCCCCCGGGGTTATAAGGGACACCCCCCGGGGTTATAAGGGACACCCCCCGGGGTTATAAGGGACACCCCCCGGGGTTATAAGGGACACCCCTAAAAATACATTTACAGTAGAGCCTTGGTTAGCAAAGGCTCCAGTCAACAAAAAAATCAATTAACAAGAAAGAATTTTGATTAGATGAACCTCACTCAGCAAAAAAATTTCACATGACAAAAGATCAATGCATCATTGGTCATCGTCAATTGAATATAGAATTAGAAGAATAGAAGATAGAATTGTTCACTGGGCAACATAGAACGAAATGTAATTGACCTAAACTATGATTTTTTCTCAAAAAATATGATGGTTGTCAGTAAAATATTCCTTTGTGTTCCAGGTATGTTTTTTACAATCATTTTTTTTTTGTTATAGTGAATTCACTTGAGTCAATTAAAATGGTGCAAAATTACAAGTCGTCCTGTAAGCTTACCTACAGAAGAAATGCTATCTGGCTACTGATATCAAGCTTGCAGTGGACAAGGTTGTTGTATATTGTAAGGTTCAATTTAAGGACGACTCCAATTTGATTCAGTAAATTTCCGCCACGACTGCCACCTAACCTCAACAAAGGAGAAATGAAAGCCAGATAAACAAGTATCTATTAACCAGAGACAACTACAACAATAATAACTAACGGAACACTCAACTATTTAACAATTTATAACATGAACAGATAACTACGAATAATAGGCACACTGAACTGAAAAGATACGTAACTTTATAAAGAAACAATATGCTGAAGGCACAACAAGCTTAGGACGCAATATGCTGAAGGCAACACGCAGATGACACTATATGCTGAAGGCAACACGCAGATTACACTATATGCTGAAGGCAACACGCAAATAACACTATATGCTGAAGGCAACACAGAAGACACTATATATATGCTGACGGCACACTGTACTGTAGGGTACACGAAGATGCACAGCATCAGCTGGGAGTGAACACACTGTAGGTGTCAGGACCGGTAGAGACTTGAATGTGGCGGACACTTCCCTAGAAGCACCGCAGTCGTCGGCCTACGTAGGAGCCGTACTTGTTGGCCAGGCAAGAAATCGATCCTGCCAAACAATGGTGGTGAACTACTCTAGTTACGCAGATAAATACACAACACTATTAATTATATCAGTTATGCAATTCAAATTAGCGGGTCGGTAAACACTTATTAGAAAATTCATAAGCTAAATTACAAACACAGAATTAGCCTATCTTATATCTCCACTGCAACTCACCTACTAGGGACGCTACACAGTCACTAGAGCACAGTGAGAGGAAGGTGCGCTCCGACCAAGTCTCAACGAAATAATGAATAGGTATCCTAACGCGGACTTTAACCCGGTGATGCCACGTCAGCACACGCGACACGGTAGCCAACTTTACCGGTAACATTATACCGTAAAACAAGAAATAATTTTGATCACAATAAAGATCTGACAATGGGTGAATTTCCCTTACATATATGCACACAGAGTACTCTAAGTAATGGATGAGTACACTCTGCATGCTTCAAATGTTTTAAAATTGAGTTTAATTTCAAGTGTTCCAGGTTACCCTGTTATCAGGGGTAATTCAGGACACTTTTATTTGCATCTGGTACCTCACAAATAGCATATGAAATATTTTTGAAGATGCTTTTTGATAGCCCTTGCAAAGAGCTTTAAAATGAGCTTGAACTGGTTTTTGAAATGTTTTATAATAAGAAGTTATTAACAAAAAATGCTCAAAACCATCCCTTATTACCCCGTTTGGCAGTACTTTAATTTAAAATTTCTGCTTTCAGTATCCTATATTCAAGGAGTCAAGGCATATGCAATGGTTTCTGTTTGATTTGCAAGGCTAATAATTACTCTCCTATTGCTGTCAATTGCCTCTTTGGCCTCTCCTTCCTAAGCCCCGAGTGGCCAGCGGTTGGCCAGAGCATGAAGGCGCTGGCTATTATCCGGCCACATGAAAGCTGCCCCTTAACAATAATCATGTAGGCCTGGGGCATGATAGCTACATATATGTTGTTGAAGTGATAGGCCTGGGGCATGATAGCTACATATATGTTGTTGAAGTGATAGGCCTGGGGCCTGATAGCTACATATATGTTGTTGAAGTGATAGGCCTGGGGCATGATAGCTACATATATGTTATTGAAGTGATATCAGGCCCAAGGCTTGGTGATGACCAAACTGATGCGCAAGCTCAGATTTTACAGCAACTGCTGGTCTCAGGGAACTCAGACTTTGTACTGCAGTGGCTCAGCCTTTTAATGTTGACAACATATATATGTAATAAAATTCAACCTGATCTTGCTTAGTGCAACACTTATTCTTGAATTGTGATTGAAATGCAACTTTCTTAATCATTCTATTAAAAACTGAGGTAGATTTAAATAATTTTTTTATTCACAGGTGATTGAGATGCATTTTAATAGCAATAGACAACCTTAAGATGAAAGAAAGTGAAAAATTGAATGCCAGTCCAGCCCCTGAGGCTGACAGCACTGGAACTGTACCTTCTGATGCAGAGCTGCTCCAGGTCCTGCTCCATGGAACTCCAGCAGAAAGACTGGATGTGCAGTCAGCTATTGTCAGGTGAGGGGTGCAAACTGTATTTAATTTAATGAACACATTTTAAAAATATTTCCTAACATTTCTGTGCAATCTTCTACACTAGTTTGACTGATTTTTGGTACCTCGTTTCTAGAAGAAAATGTCTAGAGGTAAAAAGGTTTATTTTTTATGATAATTTTGATGGAATTTTTACAATAGGATCCCTGCATCTCAATGCCTACTGGATGAGATAGTTGCCCCAATTATGTGAATTAGAATAAAAGTTCCAGAAAAATAACAATAATTGTCTCTGTTGATGTTGTACCTCATGAAGTTAATTTTTCAGGAGAGCTTCAACTGCAGGCACAGTGGAATTTGACTGGTCAATTGTGGAAGAAAAAGATATGGTACAAATATTTGCATCCCTGCAAAAAGATATGACAGGACCAAAGAGCTCTTCTGAAGTTCTTCATAATTCTGTGTCTATTGCAAGTCTCATAATGAGCCGTTCTTACATAGTTGATTTGTTGCCTTTGTCATATCATGATGAAATGGCTAAAACTCTCATACAAGTCGTCAAGAAAGAAAACGATAAGAAAATTGTGTCCCGTGTCCTATGGGGATTTGCAAAAGAAAAGTATCCCATTGCTGTTTATCATAAACATTGTGATGAACTGATTGATATAATTGTGGATGCTCTGAACGAAAAACAATCTCTTGTAATTGTGACAGAAGGACTCAAGGTATTACTTATTCTACTGAAGACTTCCAGTCGGATGGTAGTAGATAGAGCTGTTGACTTCTATTCTGAAATTTTCCCTCAGCTCTTCCATGGCAACACTCAGGTACGCAGGCTTTCTCTTAAATGCACGCAAGCATTGCTTGATCAGCCTGACTCAGTGGAAGTGCTCAGTGCTGTTGTAAAGAAAGCTGTTCCTGAAATCAAAGCTTCTTACTCCAAGGTCCTTTGCACATTGATGGATGATGGTCAGTGTGCCTTAGAGTCTCTTATTATATGGCAAGTCTGTGTCAAGCTGCTTGGCCGGCAGCTGCACAGTGGAACAACTCTCATCAATTCTTTGTTGTCAGTGATAGAACGTGGCTTCAAAAGTCCTGAAAGCCTTGTCAGAATAGAGGCTTTCCAGTCTTGGTCATGTCTGATAGATAATTTTAGACTTGAAAAGTCAGTTCTGTGTAGCAACAAACGTTTGCGTCTTCTCATGGCTCCTTTCCTGGCCAATAATGCCAAGAATGAAGAAATTGCTGATGCTAAATTAACTTCATGGTGGCATTTATTGTGTTCTGTGGATTCTCACATTGTTGAAAATAATTTTGATATGCTTGTTGTGCCACTGTTGCAGCTTTGCTTCAAAGCTCCTATTGTCTCAACATCGCCTAAAAGTGCTAGCCTTGTAGCAAAGCATCTGAGCTCAACTTCTAGTGTTGCCACATCTTTTTCCAAGAAAATGCACCTCAAATTAGTCCACGTTCTTTTCTACCTTCTTAAAAGGGAGAATGCAAATTCCCTTCTTCCACCTGATGGTGGCTTGGAACCATTGCTGCGACCAGTAATGTCAGCAACTCATTATAGCAAGCACCACAGTTTGATCAACACCAGTTTCCATGAAGTCTTGCATGTCATAGTAAAGCTGAAGTGCGATTCCATGTTACTGGGGGAAATTTCCGAATCATTAATTTCACTTTTAGGTGAGCAACTGAAAAACCCAAACTCTCGTGAAGGTGCTGAATCTCTTAAAGGATTGTATGACATTTTGAAGAGCTGTTCTATTGAATGTTGTGCTGAAGCTCCAGACCAGAATGAGGAAGTGGCCAAGGCATTGAACTCTACCTTGTTGCAAGTGATAAACTCGATGGTCAGTGGGGGATCAGCTTTCCCTCTTGCTGTCCTCTCATCAAGACACTATCATGTTGGTGGAGCAGGAGTCAACCTCATGAGAGGAACGTTGGCCTCAAGTCTTCTAGATTTCTTGTTTTTGCCCTCAGTGTTCTGCCGCGCAGCATCTTCTGACTGGTAAGAAAAAGACTAATGTTTTTCTAAATAATGGGTTGTTGTGTTTTTTTAAATAATGGCTTGTCTTGGGTTGTTTTGATTATTTTCCATATTATTGTGTTTCTTGAGCACAAAAAGTATGTTACTTTGTAATTGTGAATAATCTTCTTTAATTGACATTCTAAATAGAGCACATTATTACCATTATTAACTGAATTTCACTGATCAACTACCTCTTTGCTTGTGCTGATTATTTCTTATTCATTTCCTTGCTAACTGGTAACTATTTCCATGCCAGCTAAAACACATGCAAAATGATTGATTGACAAATTAATATTCGTTTCATGATTAGCAGAAATTATTCCATTTCAAATGCATTGAAGAAAAATATCGACCAAGGAATAAGCATTCATTTACTAAAGATCAGAATTTGTTTCACGATCATGAATTTCTATGACTCTTCATTGCAGTTACTTTGCGTTGCTCGAGAATCTATTTGCAAGCTACCAAACAGACGGCTTGTCCCGACTAGCATTCATTGAAGGTGCAAGCTCGGGTCTCGCTGGCTGCCTCTCTACCGCCGCCATAAGTCTCGCCTCTGCCGAGTTGACAGGCAAAGATTCCTGTCACTTTGGCAGTCCTTCGCAAACTGCAGACGTTGCATCAAAAATTTGGATCATCATAGCAAAGGCTCTGCAGGCGTCTATTGAAGAAGTGAGGGTTCTTTTATTTAATTCATTTTATTATTTGATAAATAATTGTTATTCAGAATGTGGATAGATAAATGATTGTCCATCTTCTTAGTCTCTTTATGCTTGAAAAAAAATTGCAACAAAAGCCAGTTATTGTCTTTAATGGGCCTTTTCCATGATTTTCTGCTGAATGATTTCATTTACAATGTTTGAATTTTTGGTCAGACTGGAACAATTGACAATGGAGATGGAAGTGAGCACGACTTCAGCAGTGTGTACAGCGTGCTGCTGCTGCCTCTGCAGCACACATCTACTCTACTCTCGGACTTGCAGCAGTAACAAAATATATCGACTTGAATCTGTTTCCTAGTAGCAGTTTATTCTATATACCTACTATTAAATTTTTAATTTTATGTTGTTGAGTGAAATTTGCTGTTAGTTGCTTATTTGCTTTGAATCAGAATATGTCTTTCGTCATTTTTTTGTTATCTTAAAATATGACTCTATTAAAATAGAGGATATTCAAGTCAATGGAACGCTGCCTAGCTTACTAGCAATCATGACATAGGCTGAAGATGAAGTCAGGAATATCAGAGTGATGAAGTATTTACACAGAATTGTGTGTAATTAACTAATCTTATAACTCGATACGGTATGTGTTCAAGTTTGTCAAGGAGTTAATCAGTATGTATTTATTACAGAGTTCAACTGAAGGCATTGCTGGATCAGTGGTGCGGTGTGTATCGCTGCTTCGCCCGGCTTGCTCATCTGTCTCTTGCGCCACCAAACTGCACAGCTCAGCACATTTCCAAACTTGTAAGATATTTTCATGTGCTTGTAAAACATTTTTGAACATAAACTTGTTTCGGTTTTAGTAAAAATCGCTACTTTTATTAATCAATTAGTAGAAAGTTATTGTGAGTGATAGATAGCTCAGGGATTGTCTGAAGGCATTGGCCATATTAATTTTTTATCTTGATTTCGTTTAAATGAACAATAGAGCCATGTAAAGCCAGTCTGCAATTTTAACAACTTGTCATTTCATTTTGTTAGTTCAATTCCATACCAATTAAGCAATGCAAAATTAAATAGTACTCACTGACGGTAAACTATAATCAATGAACATTCCCACAAATTCTCAATCAGCATTTTTTTTATTTTTTTCGCATTTGTCAATTTTTTTAATCAATTCATTGTTAAATTCCCCATTGATATTCCCACAAATTTTCCCCTAAAATGTGTTCGTGTGCAGCTGTCGGAGACGTTGCAGCGTCTCTCTGGTCCCCCGGACCTGCACGGCAATGTTCTGGTCTTTTTTTGTGGCCTGGCAGCGTGTTGTGCTTCTGTCTTCTGCTACTCTAAACTCATCACGTCTGTACGAGGTGAGTGTCTGCGATGTCATGTTGTCCATAGACGTTCTTTTTACTATAGTATGTTGTCCATAGACGTTTTTATTACTCTGATATATCTTATGTTGTCCATAGACGTTCTTATTACTCTGGTATATCTTATGTTGTCCATAGACGTTCTTTTTACTATAGTTTGTTGTCCATAGACGTTCTTATTACTCTAGTATATCTTATGTTGTCCATAGACGTTCTAATTACTCTAGAATGAATATATAATCACCTCACTGCAGTAGTTTCTTTATGTAGCTAGGGACAGGACAGGAATGGTCTGATGACTTTCATGTGCCGAAAATGACAAATTTTCAATTGTGAATCATGTTCAAGTTCTCCCCGATTATATCGTGCACATTGGATGAGAGTGATGGCTTAGAGCTTAATAACTGTCGCAGGAAAGTCCCATAGTGGACCATGTCTATTATTGCATATTTGCCACCATGTATACTTCTTTACCATGTACATGTCACCATGTATACTTCTTTACCATGTATACTTTACCATGTACATGTCACCATGTATACTTCTTAAATGATATATTCAGATAAAGGACATATTATATATTCAGCTAAATTTATTAAGAAAATATGAATTACAACTTCTTGACTCGCCTCTGCTACTGTTTAGTTGATGTTAGCGCATATCTGCGGCAAAAAATTCATTTTTTTAGCATTAGTGTAGAATGCTATTTATAAACAGTACTATGCTTGCGTCCGTTGCTTCAGGAATTTGGATGCTATTTCTTTTCAACTTGGGTACTTTTTTAATGACGAGAATAAATTTAAAGTAACGTCACTGTTTGATTTTGGTTTGTGTTCATAGTACAATGAAGTTGTTATAGTCAACAAGAATATGAAAATATAACTCAGTACTCACTGCAGTGAGTGACAGAGCGCATTTTCTCGTCGACGAAAACGTGAAGTCACGGACAGACGGACATGACCAGCACAATAGTGCATTTTTTCTATAAATGAGAAAATGCGCTAAAAACTTCTATAATGTACTATTTGCATTAAAATTTACCTAAATAGAACAATACATTTAAAAAAATAGACGCGCGGAATTTCACCGGACCCCGAGTTCAGTCTCTTCTCATTACCTTTCTCCCGCCTCATCGCTTTGGTCCACTTAACGCTAATGACTTTGAACACATCAGATGGGCCCGGTGGTCGCAAGAAGGCACACAATCTACAAGAACTGGAGGGGCTAACCGCTGTTGTGGTGGAGTTGTCGGCGCGCGTACTGCGTATGGTCGGCCAGCAAAGACAAGCTACTGCTCGCCACCTCACTGCAGCTCTCAGCGCTCTGCTGGGCGGCCCCAAGCAAGCTAAACTCATCGTCGCCCTGCTTGTTGCTCTCCTCGGTACCTTCACTGACATTGTTGCGGTCAGTGGTGCACGTCATTTCAAACATTGCTGCTGCGTTTAACTCAGTTCTGAGCCACTAATATATCATCAAAATTCTCTGCCAAATTCTCTTTAAGGGATAATTGATCTGCCAAGAACGATCGTTAACTCGTTTTTAGCGCATTTTTTCATTTATGGGAAAAATGGTGCTTTTGTGCTCGTTATGTCCGTACGTGACTTCACGTCACGGACGCACGAGAAAATGCGCACTCTGTCACTCACTGCAGTGAGTACTGAGTTATATTTTTTTACTGCTATGCCCTTTTGCTGACATATCTTCACTTTTTGTTGTGTTACAGGTTAATCCAAGCGTGCGGTACGGACATGAGATCGCGCTGGAGATCATCAAGGCGTTCGAGATGTACTGCACTCTCATCGAGGAACACCGAGTCCTGAGCTCCGCTGATGCTTCGAAAGTGGTACCTCTGGTACAGGTTAGTTGATGGCCGTCGAGTTGTTCCTTGTGCATGTAGCTTCATTGTGTCTGTTAAGGCATTGAAGAGAAGCAAAGCTACTTAAAGCTTCCTTCACTTGACCAGCATTTGCTAAACGGTGATAAGAACGAGTCATTCATGATTTGTTTCTTGACGTTGGTGAGCAATAAATAAATATTTTTTTTAAACTTACTATAACAGATATAATATTAAAATTTTGAAATTTTGATTTTTGTGCAATTTGGAAGTTATATGAATGGATCGTACAACGCTACATTACCTCTTCATTCTTATTTTGTGCCTTTTTGCTGTGCTCAAGCAAATCTCTTTCTTTTATAGCTGTAAATTTTTATAAATTACATGTTGTATTTTTCTGGTTATTGGCCTCTTGAACTGAATTATCCTTACAATTATATAGCATTACCTATCTAGTAGCTATTTCTAAAGGCAATTCACCTTTGCTGTAGAATGAAAATTAAAACTGAGGTAGTTATGATTTTTTTTACTATTCATTTGTGCCACGTATCGTTGAAAAGTAATTGAGAAATATGGGCATATTACAGAAAGCATTGGAATCAACACACACGGCCATAGTCCAGAAAATATTTAGGCTGTGGAACAACAGCGACAAGAAGGCGCTCCCTGAAAATCTGGTGGCAGAGACTAACAAGATCGCCGCTCGCCAGAACTTGTCCCTACCCACGAGAGGTAAAGTGAATGCATAGGAAATAAGACGAATGATGCTGAATAAATACTTTAAAACTTAAACTGCAGAGGTAAGCTCGATGGTGTTGACGAGTACAAGTGTTCTCACAACTAGGTGCCTTTCATCCTATTATATCTGCCCATGGCGTTATCAAAAAGCGAGTTACTTCTTATCTTTGAACTCTTCTGCATGATTATGCTCCTATGTCAATGGTGTTTCATACGCTGTATTTACGATACTGCTCACTCATTAAGGGAACATGAACATAAGTTTTCTCGCACGTCAAGAGTACAATAAGCCTTCTTTCTAGCTGATTTAGTAAAAGCTGCTCTCTTTCCAGTTTCTGAAAGCCTGTTAAGGGAATATGAACATAAATTTTCTCACACGTCGAGAGCACAATAAGCCTTCTTCCTACCCCATTTAGTAAAACCTGCTCTCTTTCCAGTTTCTGAAAGCCTGTTGCCTCAATCAAGAGCTGCTGATGTTGGATCTCCCGCTACCACGCCTAAAGGGAAGAGGCATTCAGCAATCGCTTCTTTTGGGAAGCCGTCGCCTAAAGTCTATTCTCCAGCAAGAAAAATGGCGGCTCCATCTGCCCGCCTCAACACGCTCATAGAAAAGAAGTCTACTGCTATATTACCCTTGGATGATGATGATGTGGTTAGTAGAAATCCATATTACAGTTCACCTGGTTTCCCTCAGATTAATTTTAGAACGTAAGTTATTTTCCTGCATGTTTTTGATTAATTTGTAGTTAAATAAATAAATTTTGAATTTCCACACTTCAACTTCAGATGAGTGTATTTGAAACATTTCATTACTTGTCAAATTCTCTGTTACATAGTATATTTTTGACTGCCTGACCTATACCTGGGCCCATACTTTCAAAAAAAGTTACGAGATCGTAAGTTCATCAGCCAATCATTGACGGCCTTTCAAGCAAAATCCACCAATCATAGACAAGAAAATAGAGCATAAGTACTTACGTTCACTTAGCGAGTTTTGAAAGTATGGCCCCTGGCTAATTACGGTTACGAGAAAATAGAATATGACGAAAGCATGTCTTGACTCTCTCATTAAGGGATTTTTTCACGTTTCAATTTCTTAGCATGTCCCTTGATCAGCGCATGAAACGCCTGAAATTAGAAAGCATTTGTGCTAGTTGAATCGCTGCACTAATCGGAAACGTTGGCAATTACTGATTTTTTGGAGCCCACGTAACGTGTAAAACTAACATGTCTGTACCGTAAAATGGGGTAACTTAGACCGGCGGGGTAACTTAGACCACTTTTTGTTTTTTTAACAAAAACCCCCACAACACAAAAACTATTTGACATAGAAAAATTTTGTCAATGGGCATTAAAGGCCTAATACTGAGGCTACATAACACAATAGAAAGATTTAAAAAGTTTGCATATGTAATAGGTTAAAAAATTAAAAATGTGACCCACGGAAAAAAGCTATTATTTAATGCCTGTCAGAGTACCCCCTCCAATTTTTTTATTTTTGATTAAATAACTCCAGGTTTTGATGCATTGTAGTAGAACTCTTCTAGTTACATATGCAAATGACAAATTTTAGGAAAGTGTCATAGTTTGCAAATGGGGGGCGCTGCCCCCAAATGGGGTAACTTAGACCACCTAATGTCAGCCCTGACGGGGTAACATAGACCGGCTTGGAAGTTAATATAAAATTACCATATATAACATATTTTATGTTTGACAGCCTATTTATGTTTTTTCTTTATGTTTCAGACTCTACAGAGTCTTATATATGGTAATTTTAACTTAATTTCCAAGCCAGTCAATATTACCCCATCAGGGCTGCCATTAGGTAGTCACATTTCCCCCATTATGAGGCGGCGCCCCCCATTTGCAAACTATGACACTTTCCTCAAGTTTGTCATTTGCATATGTAACTAGAAGAGTTCTACTACAATGCAACAAAACCTGGAGTTATTTTACCAAAAAATATAATTGATTTTACCACCCGGTCTAAGTTACCCCAAGAGCTGGGGTAACATAGACCATCACTTTTTTTTAAATTACATGAAGACTATGAGAGGCAGGAGCCAGCAATTTATGGTGAGTGAAGCTAGAGTATAGACCTGTATTTTGCATGTTTCAATTCAAGTTTAATTTAGCTAGTAAAAAAATGGCATCATTTATAAAAAAAGTGGTCTAAGTTACCCCATTTTACAGTATACTATATAAATATAACATGTCTGTATAATAACTGTAAGTATCTGATGCAGGAATTCGTGGCAATCAACTCTCCTGTAGGAGGGCGTAAGCGCATCTTGACGCCCCACCAGCGCGAGAAGCTGCAGGAACGGCGCTGCGACATCCCGGCGCTCTACAGCGACCTGTCGCAGCAAGCCTCACAGTCCTTCCTCGACCCTACGTATGTGCTTGCTAATTCATTATTTCATGTTCCTATGACCATCCTGGCAACTTGCGGTCATTTAATTTGGTATTTTTGTTGTAGACCGCATTTCATGTTCCTATGACCATCATGGCAATTTGCGGTCAATAATTTTAATTGTGTTCACTTTCCTTTCTCAGTTTCGATGTTTATATATCTGACGAATGTTTAGGGGCGCAACGCTATCTCTCAGTATCCTCATTTGTTAAGAATTTTCTCGTTGTAGATTCAACAGTTCAAGCAAGGATAATGAATCACAGAGCTGCTTTGCTACTGAAGAGCGTGACTCCACGAAAAATACATTGGAAACAGAGGCAAAGAAAGAAGAAACAACGGTTGACCAGCCGAAAGAGATTGCTCCCGTGGAAGATCCTAAGAATCTACCTACTTCTTCTGGAATAAATTTACTTGAGATTTTTAGCAAGCTTGAGGATAAGGAAACTTCTTTGCCAACAGAAGATAAAAAGAAGTTATCTACGTTGAAAAATGGTAATTCTGCGTTGTCTGAAACGGAAAGAATCGACAATGTTGGCTCTATAATTAACAGGAGCTCCAACGAGAGTGAAATAAGGAATGGGTGTGAAAACTCCGATTCCGATGACGAAATTCCTGACTCTCAAGCTGGGGAGATTGATGACCAAATAAAAAGAAAGAGCATTTTCAGCGGCTTAGCCAGCCAGGCATTGGGAAGCTTCAGGTGCAGTCCAAAAATCACGTCCAGCATCGACGGAGTGGAACCTCTTGTTCCTGGCAGCACTCGGACTTCGCAGCGCAAGTCGATCAAATCCTCGGACGAACATGCAACTCTAACCAGATATTCCTCTAAATCTATCACTCCAAATAAACTTCTTGATGACCGTAAGGATTCTGTGAACGATGAATTGCCGCCACCAACTGACAACAGTGAGGTAAATGAAGTTGAAAATATTGATGCATGTACATCCTCTCGTGATTTGAGTGTTCAAATACAGAGCAAGGTCTGCCCATTAAACCTACGTTCAACGCCTTCAAAATTGAAGGACATTCCCTGTGAGAAGAAAGCTACACCTAGTAAAATAACGCGATCTGGTCGGAAAATAGTGCCGCCCAAGAAAGATATGCCAGAGCCGATGACTCCTCCGGGTCTTACATCGTGCAGTAAGAAATATGCTGTTGTAAAGATGGGACCTCTTGCTCCATCTACCTCGGCGAAAACTGTTGGGGCTACGCTCGATGTATCTGCCGATAATGAAAAATCAGATGAAGCCAATACTGCTCAGCAAACAAGAAGCTTAAAAAGTCATGACGACAACAGTCTGAAGAAGTCTGTACCCGTGAAAAACATTCAAAAGAAAATAACTGATGTGTTTGCGAGCTTGAGTGATCGGAAAGCTGCAAGTCCTTCAACTGATTCTCGAGTGATTAGTGAAGTGGAAAATGGGAAAGAACTCACTCTTACGACAGAAACTAGGAACCCCAAAAGCTATTCCCGCAGATCTGTAGCCAGTGCGTCTGAGGTCGCCTTTGCAGAACTTACTCAACATCAGGATGTTGGAGGTAAAAGTTCTGCAATAGACCCCAAAAACAAGACAAATTGTTCCAAGCCAAACAACGAGCTTCAAACTAAACCTGTTCCGACAGCCATTTTGATAGATGAAATGCATTCTGGGCTGGCAAATGAAAAATCTAATGATAATGATGTCCTATCGGAGGCATCATTGAACAATGACAAGAATCAGGATCCAGAGGTTATTAACGCAACTAGTGTCCCGTCTGAAGTAATTGATGCATTTGCTCTCGAAGAGCGGATAAAACCAAGTCATGAAGTTGAAGAGCAGGTAAGGGAAAAATTAATTGATGATGAGGAAATTAACTCTGAAATGATTGAGAGATCAAATGACTCTGATCGTCCTGTTACATCTGACAACCAAAGTTCTGCTAGTGCCTCCGCAAGTAGAACGAGAAGTAAACGAGTGAGAAAATCCGTTAATGAATTGCAGAATTCTCTAGCTGTAAGAAGTAAACGGGGACGCTTAGTAAAGCCGATAGAAAGTTCTGACCAAGGTTATGGAGTTCAGTCGGAAGAATCTTCGTCTGTGCTTGACTCTGATGATGAAACCCTCTCTAGTAAACGACTCAAGTCCGGAGACAAAATTGACGCAACGATCTCGAGCATAAAAGAAATTTCAGTGCCTAAACTTTCTCGTGACGACTCTACGTCCGTCATTTTAGGTAAATCTCCCGATAAAAATCCAACTATCACGGAGGCATCTTGTGATAACCCCTCAAGTAATTCAGATTCGTCATCGTTCCTGTCATCTTCGATGGAAACGTCAGACAAAGACTCGAGTCAGAGTTCATTGGTTTGTGATGCTGCAGTCGAGAACCCTGTTCTCACAAAAAGCACCAGTGAAGAAAACGATATGAGCGCTTCTAATATCCAGCCGGCAGTCGGCAAGCGTGGAAGTAAGCGTCTTCGAATGCATGAAAATACTAACGATGATTCCCCAGCAAAACGAAGAAATACTCGCAGTCTAACTGACTCAGTCAAAAACACTGTAGGAGTAAATGATCAAAACAAACTGAGAAGTTCAAGATCTCGTGGCTCTCACCGAAGTACCCGTGCTAACAGCGCTAGGTCGGAGCCCAGTGATGAGAGTGACAACGCATTTGATAACGAAAAAATTAACGCATCTCGTAAGAAAGTTCCAGAGTCTCAGGAAATAGGTGACATTTCTAAGCCTAGTGAGACATTTGTGAGCGAGCAAAAATCCAACATTACTCCCAAGGAAAAGGATGTTGATCACGAATTATTCCGAGAACAAGGAGCCATAATCAATTTGAATAGTCATCAATCTTCGGCAGGTGGCAAAGAAACATTAGAAGAATCTATGGAACTTTGTGTACAGGAGGGAGAGGGTCCTGCGTCAACAGAGAAAGACCTACGGAAACTAGATTCATCTACTCAAAAAACCTCGGAGTGCAAATTGGGCGAAGAGGCTTCAACATCTGACGAGAGAACGACTGGCAAGGACCACAACATCAACGCCTTTGTAGAAACCAAGCTTACGGAGTTGGAATCTCCAATGCTGCACTCTAGTGACGGTGACATTCCTAAAGATAATACTGAAGAATGTTCAATTGCCACAAATTATACTAAGTCACAAACGGATGAACCAAGCGCAGAGTTACGAGTGGAGCCACAAAATACCTTAGATTGTCACGTGGCTACTGCTGAGACAGAAGTCGATGCGGATAAACCTATTGATCCTCCTACATCAGTCAAACCTGATGACAGAAGTTCACCGGATGCTCTGGAGCTCATAAATTCAGCTTCAAAGACATTACCAGCATCACCGAGTTCCGTCACTCGGACCAACAAGCGGTGCAGGTCCACTGAAGTGACAAGCGAGAGGCGCCGTAATGTTAACGTTCGTTCACTGAGCGGCGGGTCGCGGTCTCGGGCGGCACTGATGGTCGCTTGTGCCCAGCGTAATAGACACGCTTCTTCTCCCGTCACTTCTGCAACACCTGCTAGGAAAATGATCATCGGCTCATCGTCAGGCAAGTCTTTTTGAAAGATTACGCAGCCGCAGATCATTTGTTGCGCTAGAGCCTTGTTGGACTTGAGATTTGTTGCTACTATATTGATTTGAGGTAAAACTTGAAAGGAACTTCACTCGTTTTCTTTGGTATATTTTCAAGACAGAAACAAATGGCAACTATTGATGGTTTTCCATGCAGTATGAAGTACGGCAAATACGGTTACGATATTCATTAACTTCACATGTATTATGTAACAGATGAATGTTCGCCTCCTATTCGTGACCTGTCTGAGGCGGTCCACACATCTGCCCAGTTCACACCTCCCACCGGCAAGAGACTGCAGCTCACTGTCACGTATGTACATGCAACAGATTGGCAAACAAGCATAGTTCGTCTCGAGAGAGAATTTGAGACTCGTTGTATGGTAATTTTATCTATCTATCCCTTCTTTTCTTATTTCGTATGAACGGTTCGAACTAGGCCAATTGCACGTTTGTAGCATTCATGTGTTCATAAAACACGGTCCATGTTGATACCTTAAAAATATATCCCATAATCTGTTAAGTAAGTGCCTGGAATTGCCTCTATGGTCTAGCGGTAAAATATCCTCACAGCGAAGTGCTTGTGTTCTGTCAGCATCTGAGGTCATAAAGATTAGCTGTTAATCACAATCAAAAGGAAACATTCGTCGAAATCATTCATCATATTTTCAATTAAAATGTACGGATGGCCTGCTCTATCATCAGTTCTTACAACTTTTCGCTATTTGATTGAAGTACCGTTTATGAATTGAAGCTTGAAAGCTCAGGCTTCCTCAATGAAATAAGTTAATGCAAACCATACCTGTTCCACAATCCTAATATTCTAATTGTCTATCTATGCCCTAGAGATAGCAGAACCATGTACTTTAAATTGAATTCATTGCTAAAATCTTGATGTTTAATTTGTTATCTTGTTCACAGGCCGCACAGCGAACGTCTGTGGCCGCGGCACAGACCTTCACCCGCGGCGTCGCCTGGTGGCAGCATCCTCAAGAAACCTCTCACAGATTGTGAGTTATAAACATACAAATTATCTTGAATTTTGTGAACTTATTGCGTACACTGAATCTTGTATAAAAACCTCAGGTTATTTGTGCAGCTTATTTGTTCTTTCGTGCATCGCATCGTGTTTCATGAAGTTGATTTTTGATGTCCTTGGCCATGAAAACGATTAATTTTTTCCATTTACGTTTTCACTGACTAGTACCTAATCAAGTTAAAATGCAATGAATATTACAGAAGTTAACTATGTGAATAATTGGAATTTTTATAGTTGATATTCACCTTTTATTCAGCCGGGACGGAAGGCCGGCGTGTGATTTACAGAAGTAGACTATGTGAATAATTGAAATTTTTGTTTGTTAATATTCACCTTTTTATTCAGCCAGGACGACAAGTTAAAATGCAATGAATATTACTGAAGTAGACTATGTGAATAATTGGAATTTTCTATAGTTAATATTCACCTTTTATTCAGCCGGGACGAAAGGCCGGCGTGTGAGCTTCGCCGACCCGCCTGTGTCAGACAGCGTTGTGATCCACAAGGACGAGTCCAGGGACCACAGCAGCAGTCCGCGCGTCTCAGAGGCCCCCACCAACGAGAGCAAAGTGCCGCTGAGTGTGCGAGCTCAGAAACGCTTGGATATGAGCCGCGCTGCCTCCTTATCTGCTGTTGTTCAAATCGGGCCTTCCAAACTTACCAAAATCGTTCACCCTTCAACCTTACCACAACTGCCTTCTCAAAAATGTGAGCTCGTATTTGTGTTGAAATTTCCCAGTTACAACTGTATCTTGGCTCCCAGCATGTTGCTGGGAAAATTGACAAATGTATGAATCATCGGCATTTTGATTTTTTCTTCATATAATTATAATGGAAGATATTAACTTTTGTGCAACATAAATTTTTCCCAAACGCCTGCAAAATTACCTAGCAAATACGAAGTTCTTCTCACATTTGTCTACTTGTATTCAATTGTTCATAGAAAATGTGTCCTATCGTATTCGAAAATGTTTTTAACATGTCAAAGATTCGTCAAATCTGTAATTTCCAATTTGTAATGGATTTTAGTTATATATAAATTAAATCTTTCAAGGAATAGTAAAATATTTGATGAGAACTGAGGCTACAATATTTTTCAAAATGTTCTCCATCCAATCGAACGGTCTGAAGTGTAATAATTACCCATGAAAAGAGCTTGACAAAATTTACTTGAATGTATTTGTTTACTAATTATATTTTCACTGTTATCATTATTTTGCTATTTGTAGTGCATATTCCTTTTAAAACCTCGGTTCAATTCTATTTCATCAGCCTTGGCGCTGCTGGTGGAGAACGGCGGTGACACCAAGCTTGATGAGGAAGAAGAAGACGACGACCTGTCAGCGATGAGCTGCAGTCAGGGCATCTACAGCAGCCTTGCTGGATGCTCAGCGCCTCTAGCATGTCTCCTGCCATACCTCACCAGCCCCTCCCTCATCTGCTCCCTTGAGGCGGTGCTGCGACACCGCGGCCTCACGAGCGTAGGACACGTCGCCAGCCTGACGGAGGGCGACCTTACCTCCCTGCCCATCAAGCCCCCCAAGCTCCAGAACACCGTCGCCGCTCTCAAGCTCTTCGAGCAGAATGCCAGGTACTCAGTGAACAGACTTGGTATTGTCAAGTAAAGTTGCGTCTGGAATTATTAGCTATGAAGTTCTGTTTATAAGTTATATTAATCTGAACTCTTTCTTTGTAGCTTCAAGAAAAATTTGCTATTTGAACTTTTTGTGTTATCTAATCACTAGACTGACATTTAAGGAAGCAGATAGTATTAATTTTTTTGAGGTCATTATACTGATGGATTCAATCATTATTACTTATCACTTGGAATTAAAATTTTATTTGTATCATTTTAAATTGTGATTTTAGTTGTTTATATATGCGTATCATTTCCTTTGCGTACTAATTTCCATTTGTTGATGTTCAATTAAATTATATCGGCGATCTTATTGTATCGAGTACTTTTTTTGCGATTTTTATTGGTCTATTGCATTGGTGGTTGCCAGATCTTGGTTTCTTATTTCATTTGTTGCCTCCATTTGGCAAGATTTCCATCTCACAACTGTATAAAATGGCACTAGGTTGAATTACGAACTTGACTAAATTACAACAAAACATCAATTTCTTCCAGACTGCCTTCTCACGGTCTTGAGTTTGGCGTGCCCCTTGCTTTGGGTGTACTTACTAGTTCTACTTTATAAAAGTTAACTTGTCAATGTTTAAACGTGATTTTTTACTTCCATGTTGGTCTTTAATAGATTTTCTGAATTATTGCTTCGAGTTTAGCTCTCACTTTGATTTGAATTTTGTTGTTTACATGCCAAAAAAATTATTTTTCGTCAGTGTTGAAAGTGGCAAAGTGCTGCTGGAGGAGCCGGCAGAACGTCCAGAGAGGGAGTCGAGCGAGTCTGAACTTTGGGGGCTCACAGGAGAGGGGCCTTCTGCTGCAGCAATGGCTGTTGAAGATCCTGTTACTGAGAACGAGGATAATACACTTGGAAAATTGAATGAAACTTCCACTCTGAATAAGGAGTATGTACCTACAAGAGACGGAGTTGAAATAACATCTCGTTCTAGCGATGAATCTGCCACTCACAATTATGGTGATTCAGCCATCAGAGATGATCAAGTCGATGATCAAGAATTAAATAGTGAAAAATCATTTGGTGTTGATCCAACTACTGACCCTATTATTACTTTGAGTGATAGACAGTCGAGGGAAGAGGATGTTGTCCTCTCTAATAGCGAAACTGGTCCCTTAGTGGATTCGAATATGGAAACTGAAGAGACGAGTGATAAAATGGAAAATAAAGTGGTCACAATGGATATGGATTCTGAGGATGATGCAATGCTGTCGGGAACTGAAACTGTCCATGTTGATTCAACTGCCTTAGCTGAGACCCAGGGTGAAAACAGCGATAAAGAGAATTCATCTCCTGAGCGAAAATCATCTCAAAATGAAACATCTTCTGACAGTAGTCTGGGGTAAGGATATAGTTTTGTACTTTTTTATATGGTTATCTGTTTTTGTTGTATTCATTGCTAGTGCTGGTATTTGGAGCCATGTTGTGTGTCGCTTCACAACTTTCGATATTTATACGGTTTGATCCTGCACTTTCTTGCTTATTCTAATTACTAAGGTGCAGTAAAAAGGAACGTAATTCCTATATGAGTTTTAATTTTCTACTTTTGGGTATTCTTGGAGAAAAATGCTACCCATTTTAATCGAAATTCGTTTCTTTAATAGTTACTCCATACTGACACGTACACCTCAGTCCCTAATTACAAGTTCACCTCTCGATTGCAGGCGAAGTGCAGTGTCGGTTTCCAAGTGGCGAGACCCCGTCTCGTTGGCGCGTCAGGACCGCAGTGAGGGACCGAGGCAGGTGCTTGCAGAGCTCCCCATCGGTCTCGACGTCCCGTCTGACGAAGAGAACGAGGAGGCCTCGCCTGACCTCAACGAGGACGTAACTCAAGACTCGTCTGCTGGAACCATCGCCGAAAGTACTCCAATTAATAATTCAGGTACTAGCTTGCTCTAATTTGTCTTGCTAGCGATTTACATCCTACATTCTTTAATTGCCAAGTTTGAGGGTACCTCAAATTTTTTTCTTTAAAGTATTTAAGATTATTGTTCTGATATCCCACGAATTGTGTTCATACTTATTTATTCGATCTTAATTTTTAAGTTTAGGAATGGCTTGTAAAAATGTTTCTTTCATATTTCGTTTCTGTAGGTGCTACGACGCCCATTGCGACTCCAAGCTCTGACCTCAGCGAAGAACAGCTGGTATCTTGGATGCGCGCTCTACCTCCTGAGAGAAAGAAGGCAGCACTGGCTGCCGTCCTGTCAACGCTCGAATATTCTGAAGTATTAGAATCGTTCTTTCACTATTTGCGACAACGAGAATAGCTGACCAACTTCAGTGCCCGATCGCGCGCGGATGATTGCGTAGGTTAAGCGTTATTTTTCTAGCTTTGTACTCCTGTGGTGACTGTTGTTGTCACGCTATTAACTCCAATTATTGAACAATTGTTCGCACAATAACGTAGCTTTAGTTTCGTATTACTATCCTTAATTTATAGTTTCTTTCTCATTCATTTACTGCAATCTTTGCATAATGTACTCGTACATTAATTAATCTTAACATGCTCTGACTGATTTGATATTGAATTGCAAATAGGAAATGCAGTTGCCAATAACCATAATCTATTCTTTCTCGTCTAATTGTTTTGAATTTATTATTATTTTTTTCAATATTGAAGCGTACATATCAGGATGATATTCAATGCTCGTTAAATTTAATTATTATGGAGGCGTAGCTGTGTGTGGTGTAGCATTGATACATTTTTTCGTTTAACAAATGGAAATTCGTTACTGTTTTATTACGTAGAAACTGTAATAAAAGTACAGATCAAATTAGTACATATCAATAGATCTTCTTCTATGGTATTATTTGCGTTACCCGACAATGATTTCCATTAGTTGTGCTGATGTGAAACAGTGAACTCTTACTTGCCTTGTCTCCGCCGAACGCTCCTGAATTGAATTCAGTGTACAAATAAACTATTGATTCAATAATGTACGATTGAATTGCTGAAAAGAACACCACTTTGGGGGTACATTCGAAGAATATAATAGGAAAGAGTCAATTATTTTGTAACCATAATGTGCAGAAACAAACTCTTACAATGTTATATTCTGTACTCTCCATTCGCTTAAAAAATTTTCGTAGAAATGTCTAACGAATTTTTTAGACGATGATATAGAGCATAATAATACAGTCTGGAAGCACAAATTTGATTGTCATTGAAGCTGTATCGTCTTACAGAATTCTTACTTGGCAGAATCATTCCATGGAAAATCACTAAATACAATAAGTTTATATAATTTCCCTTAATCCTCATATTTGATTGTCTCGAGCATTAGAAGTCAGGATAACACTGCACTCGTTGTCGCTGGAGATAACGAAGGAGTTGAGCGTCTTTAAAGGTTCAAACGAACTCCGTGTACAGATCCTCGGCATTTTTGGTGTTGATGGACCACTACAATTTCTGGCTATACTTTTGTAACCTGGCTTGTTTAACTGGACAGCCGTTGCGCTGCTCAATCCTTTTGCAAGGTTCGTGCCTACAAAGGTGGAACACGTACAGCGATTAGAACTGACAAGTGTTAAAGGATGAGTTAACTCAGTGTAAGGTCGAAGATGCGAAGTTTCTCCTGCCGGTCTCTGGCAATATTTCTCACTGTAAACCCTCGAGCAGCCATTGCCTGCGTGGCATGTTCCGTTTACATCTTTCGGCGGGCATGTATTTGGATAGAATTTGAGTTCCTCTTCCTCGCTGAATGTTATAAACTCCCCAATGCTTTTTTCACTGTTATGGACTGGAGATTTTTGAGTAGTTGATTTAATGCTCAACTCGGATGCAATGGGCATTTTGTACAGAATCTTGAACGATTGGAAATTGGAACTTCTATTACCGAGGTTATTTAGATTAATATTTTTTGCTATATGGAAAGATCTCTCCTTTTTTCCGGTTTGGTGTTCATTCGTTAGATCTCCATTTAAGCTGTCAATGTGGACGCTTTTGCCCGAGTTTTGGTCAACTTGATTTGATGCCTTAATGACCTCGCTATTTATCACATTATTCTGTAGATGTTCCTTCATTTCATACGACGTGAAATTGTTACCCTCTGGCCTGTTATTTTGACCTACCTCTGCATAACAATTGTTAACGATATCTTCACGTGGGAAATATGGACGGTTTCTACAATCACTACTTCGGCACAGACTTATTTGGCGTCCAGAATATTGGTCGGAATTGCACTCTGTGTAATTTGGGGGCTCGGCATCATAATAGGTCTTTTCCACCCACGACGAATGTGACATCATGCGCGGCAGCGAACTGCGATGACGTTCCTCATCAAAGGACTCTTCACAAGCGGGATCTGGACAAAGCTTCTCCAACTCGTCTTCGTTCCGCATGTATTCTTCCCAGCCAATTCTGCATAATGAATGAGAACTTTGAATTAAATTCAAACATGAATTTTTTATTATTATTAAGTGCGGTGAAAATTAATTTAGTATCATTTTCCAGTTTTAATGACACAGTTCATCTTGCCTTTCGGTGCGAGACCGCTAAAGAGCTGAAGCGCTAGTAAACATGTGGCCACTAAACTAAATAACTTATTGAACGCACTTCTTTTACAGGAATCATAGAACAGCGCAACACTAGAACTATTTCTAGCTAATTGACTTCGCACCCAATCATCGTCGAGATGACTGGTGGAAGCTTCAAAAATTTAACAGAGTTTATCTCATGGATTTGCGTCGCGACATCCATATAGTAAATCTTAATCCAATAGTGATAGTTCAATTAAATGTGTTTTTTGTGCTTTGAAGCCAAGGAAAGGAAACTCGCTCATGTTCGGTAACTGAAAACGCTGGCTTGACAGAAAATTGCGAAATAACCCGCCAGTCGGAAAATTGCACCGTCTTGTTTCATCAAGATTATGCGGAATTAGTCCAAAAACATTCTCGTCTTGGTCTGGAAAAAGGGTGATAGCGGTACATCCAAAACCAAGAATGCGATCTTTGATTATTACACTGAATATGAACGGTGGATTCAGTTACAGGTAAAAATTACCAACACTCCAAAATTACCAGCTTGTTTTCAAAAGGAGTGCTAAAGTCACTACACTTCTTTCTTTAAAATAAGCAAAATAATTCACACCCCTAAATTTGGGATTTGATATCCTATTAAATTTTAGAATTTACTAAAATGCGATTAATTCTAGTTCAGAAGCAATCTACGATACGGCGAACCCATGCACTAAATCCAGCTGCGGTGGTGCAGTGGTGAGAGACTCCGTCTCTCGCACCCAGCTCTCGGATTCGAGTCCCACTGAGGACAAGTTCTTGCGAGAAGCTCAGCTCATGGTCAACTCAGCCATTCATCCAACTCTGGTTGATAAATGAGTACCTGGCTTGTCCAGGGTGTTTTGTAATACAATAAAATGGTTCTGGCGGGTCAACGAGCCAATGATGG
The DNA here is from genome assembly GCF_000764305.2 of Hyalella azteca. Lineage (NCBI taxonomy): Eukaryota > Metazoa > Arthropoda > Malacostraca > Amphipoda > Hyalellidae > Hyalella > Hyalella azteca. Next base: position 331,139 of record NW_025946415.1, read on the forward strand.
TCGTGGAACTACCAGCGGCATGAAAGTGCCCGGAAAAACTGACCTATCACCCCCTCCCTTACCTAGTCGCCACTACCAGGATGGGCAATTACAACAACTAAATGCACTTACCTCAAGCAATAAATGACGCTCGTCAAGACAAGCACCGTACCCAAGACGACGAATGTGAACGCGACAGCCAAGGGTGGCGTGTGTAGTTTGTGGCGGCCGTTAACAGGGTTACGTGTGATGACACAGAGCAGCACGGAGCCCACAGTGATGAACGCCACTCCTCCTGCGAACCTGAGGGCAAAACGCATTCATTCCATGGATCCTGCCTTATAAAATTTTCAGGCTATGCTATGGAAAAATATATGTTTAGACCTGAAATGCCTAGCGCCATATCGAACCCGGCTGAAGTCGAGTAGCTATTTCAAACTATCGTCTGTCATGAACTGAACAGGTCAAATGACACGCTATTAGATCTTCTGCGGACAAGGCACGAAAAGGAAAAGAATCGGCGACAGGCCACTTCAGCGCCGAGATCAATATGATGTGTTATGTTAATTGATTTTTTTCAAGAGTGTTTCATTATTTTCAAAGCTATAGCTCAGCGTTATCTGCTAGTTATTTTTACCCTTCCATAGAATTAGTTCGGCGTTGTCTGTTGGGAACTCCACCCAGACAGGCATGAGATTCTCTCATGCACTATCAGCTAACCCAATCTAGCCGCCCTAGGATTTGTGCACCACTGCCTGAAAGCTACTTGTTGATTTTTTCGTTTTTCGAATATTTAGACGCGCAGCGTGGAATTAATATCCGTAAATTCTGAAGCAATTTTCTTATTTTCGGCAGTGCTTCCGACATTACAGGCACATGTATTCAGAAAGTCTCCCTTTGCAAGATATGAAAGTGTAGTTATTCGGGTTGTATATATTAAAAAAAACCCTGCCATCATCGAGATATGACATCGCAGTTATTCGAGTCAGCAATATTGAACTCCTGAGCTCGCTAAAAAAAATACACAAAGGGATACACGCAAAAAAAGATCCATGCTTTTGGCCATACCGAAGTCCTGTTCAGCATTAATTATAAGGAGAAATATATTGCAAGCATTCGGCATGAAAACGCTTATTGTCAGGCCTTGTGTTTCATCAATCACTACTCGAGCGCTGACGCTGTGAACGGTAGCTTTATGCTGCCTCGACTTGAGTCGCGATGTGACGCAATACATTCCACTCACTGATGAGTAAACTTGAATTTCCTCGAATTTTATTCAATTTTTAACTGCAATGATCCTTTTTTCAACTGAATGGTAAAAGACTAAATACTTCGATAAGGTTGTTTGCGAGATAAAAGGTTTATAATAACTATATAAATGCGGACACATACTGTACGTACTCTATGGTTATATCCTGGAATAATAATCAATATTTGTATGCTTTATATTGATTTAAATTATATGTCAGAATTTAGATAAAGGTTGATGCGAGACGAGGGAGCATAAGATTAATTTTTAGCACTTAAGTTACTCACGTGAAAAGTGGGCAGTAGCCATTACACCGGCACCGGGGAGGCGCGTTCCAGAGGCCGCGGTAGCGATGATTGTACGTCTTACCAGCCATCCTGCAACCGACCAAAACGTAAGCATGGCAGTGGCCTACACGACAGGCAATAAAAGCGATGCCCTCATTGTGACAGGTAGAGGATGTATCATCCTGGGCGCGAAACCTAATATTCCACGGAGGCTGTGCAAGAAAATATCCCCACGCAAGAAGAATGAGACGCTTCGGCTCCCTTGATGAGAAAAACAATATCTGAAAATTCGATAGCTGAGGAAATATATTACCAGGTTACTGGCATAACAAACGGTAGACTATCGTTTCGAGCTGCAACATCAGGAATTTAAAAAAATAGGTCCATTCTGTTAGACACATGAGGAAGCAATGTTGCATAGTAACAGTGAAGAAAAACTATACCACATTAGGTGACTGGTAGGAAGCGTATTATTCAGTCTGTATAATAATTACGACTATTTACATTGTCATTACAACTATTACGAGTCGCAAACGATGTAATCACAGAGTCTTTCGGATAAATTGTTTGTTTTTTGTTCAAATTCGTCGTTAGGATTAGAATTTGACGCTCAGCATTTCTGCACGAAATTTGAGGCATTAAATGAAATTTTACGAAGCTAGTAGGTTTGATGACGAGGACTGGAAATTAATGAGTATTTTTTCTCGTGGGTTTCGAGTCTCACTCCGGTCGCTCGCATTATTTTGATGATCCTGACTAATGATTCACCAAATGGAAAAAAATGCACGACCGAAAGATCAGATTGGATCGCATGGAACATAAAAGATCTTCAATAAGGTCTTCAGGGTGGCCCAGTGGTTAAAGTTCAGAGTACCAAGATTGGCGCAGAGAGGCGCGGGTTCAATCCCAGCTCTGTGCGCCAGTTTCTGGTCAGAATCGGCAAGGAGGCCGGGCGGTTAAGCACAGCAGAATTGTAGCAGTGAGTTGCGAGTTCGAGACCGCAAAATGCTGTGAATGTTCTGCGAGCGATGTTAAGAATCGGCGACAGGCCCACGGCCTAATAACGCTGAAACTGCTATTATTATTATTATTATATAATAATCAATGCAAGCTCAAGCACGGGTTTCAGTAAACGCAGATATGCCATAGGTCAGTGGATGCGTGCGTGTAAGAACTTATGTAGTAAATAAAAGATCAGGTGGTGAGGACTGGGCGGTGGTCATGTACGCAAGCAATGCGCGATCGATGCTTGCAACCGAGTTCGACATGGATTATTCAGTCTTCGTACTATATTGGCAGCCAAAGTTCGTGTATTCGAACGAATCACGACAACGACAGAGTATAATGTCCGCACTACAAGGTCCGCATTAAAAGTTCCGCATTAAAAGGTCCGAATTAAACGGTCCGAATTAGGACAGAATTAAAAATTCCGCATTAAAAGGTCCGAATTAGAAGGTCCGAATTAAAAGTTCCGCATTACAAGGTCCATATTAAAAGTTTCGCATTAAAAGGTCCGAATTAAAAGTTCCGCATGAAAACGATCGCATTAAAAGGTCCGCAGTACAAAGTCATGATTACGAAGTGAAAATTACGAAATAAAAATGCTAAGGTCCCAATTACGAGGCGACCTGAAGTACTCTAACAGGCATATATTGTGCACGTCAATTCAAGTCCGCTTATAAGTTTCAGGAACAAATTATTTTGTGAAAATGTTGCATATGATTAATGTAGAGACGAAAACGAGATACTCAACAACTCGGAAAAAGTCTCACGCTCCTAGTGGCAAAGGTTACAACATTACATTTTCGTTGCAACATTACATTTTCTTTATATATAATTTCCATTACAAAATTGTATTTTCATCACAACATTATATTTCCATTATATAACTTTATTTCCATTACAAAATTGTATTTCCACTCCATCATTTCATTTCTAGCACAGCATTATATTTCCATTATATAACTTTATTTCCATTACAAAACTGTATTTCCACTCCATCATTTGATTTCTGGCACAGTATTTGATTTCCATTCATGTAGGTTGCCTGAAAGCATCAGTGAATTTTCACGATAAACAAATGATTCTGCACACACAACATTGGCTTACATTTTCCCTCTGTCCCAGCTTGATTGGATTTGGGACAATTTTTCTATCGAATGAATTCGATTAATGGATTTGGTCTCATGATGTACTTTGACGTTGCAGCACATACTGAAATTTAATTTCATGAATAGCGTGCCTCGACATGATTAAATATACTTAAGTCCTCCATGAAATCTAATTCTTGTTGAAATTCATTTAAATTTTCACCATTTGCATCTCAAGAAGACCATTCAGTACGCCAAACAGGAGCTCGTAGCACAACCTATGCCCCGAATTGAAGTTCCATGCTACGAACAAATATTTTTGTAGCAAATAAGGCGTTGACATTTGACCGTACGTACCCTGAATTGACACCGGAGGCTTGCAACTAGCCCCCAAGGAAATGAGATATAAATGACATTAAAATCTCCACGAAAAACCTGTAGTTTCATAAAGACGTAATTGGTTAATCGCCGGAAGCTCACAGCCGACGTGTCAGTTGAGATTAACTCTGGGATATTGAGGCTAGAGCGCGTGATGTGGCCTCATGAAGTACACCACAGGGCCTCCTGAGGCGCACGTCGAGAATTGTTTCAATTAAAAGCCTACTCCTGAGTACAGAGCGCTGTAAGCTTCACGAAAGATGTTTGGATTTGGTGCTCAGCCTAAAGACTTTCAAATGAGGACCCGGGGCTAAATAATAATATAATTATTTTAGGTTTAAGTTTATTAAATTTTAATAATTAAAATAAAAATAATAATTTTAATAAAAATAAAATAATAATAATAATAATTTTTAATGTAATAATTTAATAATTATTAAATAGCTTAGTGTTTTCTTAAGAGATTAAAAGATCGAATCTCAGCACATTTTCTTTATGGGAATATGCATTAGTTAAATTTACACAGCACTGGTTTTTTCGCTCCTGTCGGTGTTCTCTATCAAATTAATTATAGCAAAAGCGTTAAATTGTGAAATCTTTAATTGAAATGAAGCAGAAATAAACTAAATTAAGTTTACGACTGTTGGCTATTGGCATTTTTCCCCATTACATCTTTACAGCGCATTAATTTTAAACAGTTTATTCTATCGTAATATCTCATAACAATCGAATCGTGAGAGCTAGGAATGATCGGGAATATGCCGAATATTCATGTATATAATAGCATGCAACATATGGATATTTTCAGTTTTTGTCTGACGATTTTCAAGGGAATTTTTTGGCAATAATTAAAGCTCTTCTTCATTGAACCATTATTTTTCAATGTATTCCAATTTAGTGACGTGAAAATGAGAAGCCTCTTCAGAAAAAAACATCCGAAATTTCTACAATGTACTGATTTTTTCTCACCAATCGAATTTTAATAACGATCCATGGATTTTTGCGGCAGCGCTGACGATAATTCAAAACCATGCATGGATGCAACCGAAACATTTTGTCTGAGTAGTTCTCATTGTTTCATTGTTACTTGATATATTGAGGCTGATATATATATTGATATATTAATATATTAATATAATATATATTAATATATTGTGGTCCATTTTCTTCAGTGAGTGGTGAGGTTGGTTGCCATTTCCTGCGGTCTCGTATTTCTATGCTACCGCAAATTTCATACCGAGCAGTGAAGAATATCAATATATTAATATATAATATATTAATATAATGATATATTGAGGATAATCAACATTTGTTCGTAAAGCCTTCGGTAGAATAAGCATAAAATTTTTCACTGCGATTCAAAAGACATAGAAGTATTTACAATTTTCATTTAATGTAAGAAAATGAATGTTTCATTGAACCTTAATAATTCATGCTAGCACGCATGTTCCACGCGTGGTGGCGAAGGGAACGTCTTTTCCTCCGACACCTCCGAGCAAAATTTCCCTTCGATTACGTTCTTCAGGGATGGGCTGAGGGGCGCTCGCTTCCTGAGGAAACAAGGCAAGTTTAGTTCCCTTAATCAGCAAAAAAAGTTCGCCGGAGGCAGGGAAGGCATGGATGGATCTCCCATCTTGTTCAATTCCAGAGCCGTCGACACTGCCTGAGTCAGGTCCGGACACTTACGTTCCACTGAGGAAAAGCGCCGGTAGGTTTTATTATGCAATTATGGTAGCATAAATTCTTTGTCCACACATCCAATAACATTCGTCAATGCTATTCAGGTCTATATCCCAACAGGCAGTAAACCAAATATTTATCGAACGCAGTCGATTATCAAAACATGAGAACCATCAATATTTTGGTTTAAAAATCAAAATATTTTTGCTAAATTATTCCATCGACGAGACTTCTCAAGAAACGAATACAAGAACCAATTCTGCAATTTTAATAGGAAATATAGATATTTAATCTAGTGCGTTTCCCAGCTCCTCGACACAGCCGCCGAGAAGCAGGAGGCGAGCGAGGGCTGCGGCACCGGAAAGATGCGGCGTAGAAGACGAGAATAAAATCCTCTTGAAGAAGCAAGGGGAAGCTCTTCTGTGGCTTCCGAAAGTGGCAAGTCCCTTGCAGCTTCGGGCGATCTTTTGTGATTTGTGTGCACTTTTAGGCATGTGTATTTTTCATGAGCGGTTATTAGCGTTCCGTATTCACTTTAGTTGCAACATTGTTTGTTAGTTCACAATGACATTAGTTGCAACTTTGTTAGTTCATGAGAAGCAGGAATTATGAAAGGCTATTGACCTAGCATTCAGTTAGCGTTTTTTTCTTTGTTTCTACAATAGCGGTATTCATCTTTCAAGGAGCGCCTTTCGTGTTATAAATACGAGTAGTGCTCTCATCGCTTGGAATTTCCTTGTTTTTCAATATTTCTAGGTTCTTATTTACTTACATTCTCCTGAATAAGCTAGGCTGCCTCAATCAAAGCCTTTCTGCACTCCACGTTTATTCGCTGTGAGCCGTCCGTTTCTACAGGGCCGAGAGCTACCGACAATCGACCTTTGTGTTGCAGAAAGCCACGAGAATAGACCTAGCACTTACTTGATTGTAAGAGGAACAAAAATCATCCGGTGTAAAAAAAAACGTTCTATATTTTATGGGCTAAAATCTGTAATTTTAACATTGTTGAGTGGAGAAAAATAGAGGTAAATATTCGTGAAAAAAATGTAAAAGGTTTTGTGTCACACCCGGAAGACCTTGCTATGGAAACTAGCGTATTATATACTCTATCGAATAACTTACAATTGAAGTATATTCGTTTGAAGAGAAGATCCTAAAACTTTTATCTTTCACTTCAAAGCTCACGCGCAAATCAGAAGCAAAATTAGATATCGGCCATTCTGATCAAAGTGCTCGGGAATAAAAATATGATGAACGAAACAGAAATATTTCTAACTCATTTCTCGACAACACTAGAAGATATTTTTTACACTTTAACATTGAACTTCTATCGATTCATCAATGCAAGATGTGCGTTTTGAATTCAAATCTCCAAATCATGTCATGTCTAGAGCACTAAGCTACTTCTTACAGCGCATAATGTCCACTTAATTAAGCTAATCCTTCCCTCCATGAGTTCCATTCTTGGTCGTGTACATGCGGTGCACGAGTACGAAGCTCCGAACTCAGCGTGGGTTCGATGAGGATCAGAAAAACGTACCTGAGCTTTAATTTGAGCTCTCAACACCTAATTCCCCTGCTAATGACGAGACCAGCTGTGGTCCTTGATCGTCTCACCACTGAGAGCAGCTGTCGTTTTTCACAACCCTGATACGAAATGGAGCAGCAGTAATCCAGTGATTCATGTTTGAGTGCCATACGCAAAGCAGTTCGTTCATACAGACCATGCGAGAACTTCTGCTGCCATCCATTGACTCGGAAAGTTTGCTCTAAACTTGGGCGATCTGATGCATGGGGCATCATAGTTGTTCCTTATGGTTTATTGATCCACTGTATCGTCAACACAGACAAGTTTTCTTGAAAAACATGGTTAAGCATACAGACTAACACAGATATGAGTGAGACGATGGTCAACGGAAACCTTTAATTCTGTACAATAATCTGCACATCTGGAATTCCAATGACATGAAATTTTCCTTCCATGAAAACAGAAAACGAAATTTCACTATTTTGACATATTTCTTTTGAAACCATAAAACCATGAAAAGTGAATGGACGATTTCTAAGTAACTTGAAATAAAATTAAGATTAAACTATGAACGAAATTTTACTTAAGGCGCTGTATTGTTCTCATAAATTCCAGAGACGCTCTTGAGTCTTGTTCTGAAGGCTCCTCAAGGACCTGGAGGGCGGCGTGCTGAGCGGGAGCACTTCACGCAGACCTCGGGCGTCGGCTATAGATTTATTAATATTATTAATATTATTAATAATATTAATTAAATATTAATAATGATATATATTAAAATAATATTAATATTATTTTTCCTGAGATAAATGGGGACAAGTCGCTCGTTCTTATTCATAATTAAAAAAAATGCATCATCCGATTCGTTATCGTTTTGAAAAGGTAGATGAAAATTATTATTTTACATAAATAAGAGTGACATGAGGAATCATCAGGCAATTTTTTAATCATCGAGAAGAATCACGAACCGAAGTAAACTTCAGTCTTCAATAAACTCCAAAGATTTTATGAACGCGGCATCTTGGCATTTTTTATTTGGTAACATCGTTTGGAATTTTCAATTCATTTCAATGTTTCTTATTAATGTTGTCTATTTAATTCCAAAATGTGCGATTTTTCACATAATTTTAAGATAACCGCGATGTTTCTAACATTCAGCCGAGAAACTCTAATGCTCCAAATTACCATTCATATGCAATTTCTACTTATAACTAAATTAAGTTATTGCTCGTTCTCAACAAAAGACTTGCTCAATATAACTATAAAAATATTAATAAATATTACGCTAATAACTATTTTGTTCTCCTGGCTTAGTCCGCCCTTGACACTGCGTGTATCGGGGACAACGGCTTGCGTGATAAAATGAAACGAGTTTACGTTTGTCGGCACTCTGGCTGAATATTGTCGGCAGTTTCCATTAGCGTTTACTTATATAGAATTGCATCAGGACGTTGCATTTGTTCTATACATTGGTCGTTTACTCTTGAAACAACTTGCAAAATTGTTCAAGGTTGTCGCTTCAGGGCTGCGATTTATGTTTTTGCTTAACACAATCAATTTGCTTGTACACTCGTTTGAATAACAATGTATAACAATTTGAATAACAACAAGAATTTAAACTAAGCATAATTCATATTTTGAAGATAATTTAGATTTTGTAACTTATATAAAATTTGGGAATGATTCCGCAGATGATTACACATTCTACTATTCCCAAATTAATTAGTGGTCAGTACAGCAGAAGAATATTACCTGTCATTTTATCAGTGTCAGGAAGATCAATGGTTTAGACCTTAAAGTGTCAAGAACTTTAATGCATAAACCTCCAATAGGGCGGAAAACTGAGCCTTGAGGGACTTGAAATAAATTACAAGTGATGGCATTTTCGTGGAGACTGGAACGGGCTCTCGATTTATTGCACGAGTTTCCAGTCATAAAGTATCGGTCGCTAAATTTTAAAGTTTGCGAAGAACAAAAAATGTGCGTGATGAACGAACCGTGTCGATAGCGTCCCAGATTCTATGTCGATACGAAGAATCATTGGATTTTACTTCAGCTATATAACCAAGAATATTTAAAATTATTCCAGCGCTCTACGAATATATACTACTTCAATACCGCTTCCAAAAATTCATTATGTATATTCAAAATTCAAGTTCAAATTATATATGCTTCAATACTGCTTCCAAAATTCACTATTATTTTTCTTATGACGAGACACTCACACGACAACTTTAATCCAAAAGAGCTGGGGTTCGATTAACCGATTTGACACGCCACGTTTCCCAGCGTCATTTAAGTCGGACCAGGACTACTACGTTTGGAGTTTACGGTGCAATCCTTGCGTGTAGTGGCCCCTTCGCAGAGGTCATATCATTAAAGCCGGCAGTCTGAACGGTTCCGTGACTTACCTTAGCAAGAACATAATTGCTGACGACAAATCAAAACTAAGTTTCGAGTATACCTTAAATAGAGTAACTCCAGTCACTTTGTTGGAAAATGTGCATGTGGTGGTGGTTAGATGCAGTTTTATGTTCGGATATCCAAAGACTGTTCACGTATTTTGTACCGTTTAAAATAAGTTACATTTTCCATGGGTTTCTCCGAGTAAAAGGGTACACAGAAAGTACTAATTTGATATCTCCCTAATCGAGAATTCGAAACAATTATTTAAACACTACTACAAAAGCTAGTAACAGTTTTTACAGCATTAGCATTATTATAATTAGTAGCAATCTCATTGACCGAAGGTCTTCCTAATTGCGTCTAAGTCCCCAGAAAACACATTCTCTCGCAAATTCCCCCTTCTTTCACTGCCATGCATGAATAATTCTCATTGGAAATCCAATCGGATGAATGGAACCAGAATCCGTCATCATTTTTTCATTAATGACTCCAACGCTTCTTTCTATGTCATTTTCATTTGACTTTGAAGCAAAAAATTAATTATAACGAACAAAAAAAACCTCCATCCAAATATCAGCTCATTCAAATAACCCCTTTCGTCGGCAGCGCATTAGTCCTGATGAAGCCTTTCTTTCAGTCTTTCCATCAATCGCATTAGCGTCGCACCGGCGTTTCGTGCTGACCTAATGAGGTATAGAAGAGAAGCGCGTTAAATGATCGTTCCGATCATCGCCGTGTCTCCTAAATTTCAGTAACTCAGTTGATGGGATTTCCATGGGATAAATCCTTGATCGTCTCCACCACAAAATTAGCGTCATAGCAATTACGTGACGCGCGTGCATGCACTTTCTAGGAACCTGGAATTTCCCGAGATTTTAAAAATTCTGAAATTGAGTGTAGCTTTGATGTTAGATGAGCTCTCTTTTCTGTTCGTTGCAGATGGATTGCATGATATGCCTAGCTCGCCAGGAAAAAACGCATTCATTGTTCTTCCGGGTGATACGCGTTCATGGAAATCATGATCATGGTTGCGGTTAATTTAGTTACGGTGAACTAAACTTTGCGAGCGATCGAGGCTAGTGCTTTAATTTTGTTGCAGTCTGACCTCCTGTCCTGCGAAAGTTTCCCCCTCACTAAATATGTAAGAATTAAATAGTAATCTAACCAGACTCCGATCGGATGACTCCGGCTGAGTCACAGGAAAATTTTTTAGTCACGGTTCAGGACTACCATTTTTAACTGGCAATTATTGCATCAAGATGATTTTCGTGAGACCCAAAGTTCAGGATTCGGACGAAAACACTATTTTTGTTGAAATGCCGCGTTTCTGGATTAGCGGCTTTGATACAAAATACCAAATAAATCTATTTTTATAACTGCAAAATCTAGTTGAAAAAAGGAAAAGTATTGAATAAAATTTTTTTCTCGAGGAAGCTTGCAGTCTTGCACTTACTGACGCAGTTCTGTAGACAGGGAATGCGAGTAAAGCTCTAAAAATGCAAACAAATTCAAGTGAAAATGATTGCTTCGCCTAATTGCTCTGTCGGTAATAAAATAATAAAATTCATCGATAATAATATCAATCCGAAAATTTGTTACAAAATGTTGTTTTAGGCTCGTTCATCATAAACTTGAACAATTTTAGAACTGATGGTCTTGTTCCATATTCTGAGGCATAAAAACAAATTCAGAGGAACACGTCATTTCGCTTATCTCATGAATATTCTGTTTTGCAGACCTCCAGCCCCGGTCGAAGGAAGCGCTCGCATGAAGAATTGCTTTTAAATCCAAGGCGATCTCATGACTTTGATGTGCTTTTGAACGAAGAACATTCCACGCAATCAATGTCGGGACTCGTTTCATATATTTTTTGGGGGGAATTCCAGCCGCTTCTCTCCTTCACCCAGCGCCACATTAATTGGACCGTTTGACTAATTAATTACGGTGAGTGCTCTGTGCGAGCCCGGAGCAGTAATTTGTTAGGGCAGATCTCCACCGTAACAGTTATTGTTCTCCAGCTTTTAGGTTGCTTTTTATGTACAAGGAATAGCAGGACTGCGTGTAGCTCATGCCGCGCTCTCTGCCTTTGCTTGCTTCCCGTTTCGCTGCGGACGGTTGCTGGGCTCGGGTTGGTTATGAGGAATAATTTCAATATAGAGTATATCTATCAAATGAATAAATTCAAGTTCTTTGTTGCAAACTACTTAATTTAAATTTTTTAATTATATAAGTTTAAATTTCTATTTAATTTTTTTTTCACTTTTCGAATTTTTAATTTAAAACAAACCGGATATTTATAACATAAGAACTATCAAGCGAGTGGTAAAGTTATTGTTTTCCCCCTCACCAAAAAAAAGGAAAGGTTGCGACTGCCATTCCACTCTAAGAAATTTCCCGAGCTCGGCTAAATGAATTTATGCTGCAGATCTTTTGCAGATTCGATTTCTGTGATGTGGATTAAAAAGAACACGTAGCACCGGTCGTCGACAGCGCTCGACGTGCAAATTAGATTTGTCGGTCGCGGTCTTGAAAATGAAGTTGATTGCTGGTCCAACACCTTGGTTCGGTGGTCGAAGATAAGCTTTGTAAACGTGGAAATTAAGTAAGTTTCAACCTTGTACTAGCAGATGTATAGCAATTACTACAAATTCGAAAATGGGCTCAACAGCTCTTTGCCATCTTGTACGTTTACCAGAACTGAAATTTCGCAACTTCGTTTAATTTGAATAAAATAAATCGTGGAAATCAATATAGACCAACAGGAGAATCTAACTTTATCGACTGTCAAAATCAAGGCTTTTAATTGTCAACGGCAAAATTTACAATTTTAGTGACGTCATTTGTTTAACTTTAATAACACAGGCAGTAAAAGACAATGGAGTCAAATGAGCCTAGGGTTCTCGTTTTATTGCAATGAGTTTTATTGAAAAAGCAGTCAACCTCGCGTAATTTTCTCCGAATTCACACGCAACAGTCGCCATGCCTGTCCCAGGACGATGCACAAGATGCTTCTTTACATCGTATCTCGTTTTCTTGCTGCACCAACATCCTTTAAAGGTGAGCACCGAGTCTTTCTTTGCAGGATTTCTTAAAAAAAAAACTTTTATCCGAAGGAATCACCTGCAGCTTGGCCGAGTTATTTGTATGTCAGTAGGAGCCCCAGTGGGCCGCAACCGCAGTCCCTATACATCCTAACCTAATAAATTAGATTATTTGTTGAGTCTAGACGAAAAAGATCGATGCACAAATTCTGGTTGCATTCCTGGCAGGCTAAGCAAATGCTTGATAATCTGTAGATATTGAAAATAAATCATTTTACATTAAAATCACAAGCATGAATAATATTTTCTTTCGATGTGAGTTATAACTCGTGAAGCACGAATGATCATATTGCAGTAATCATCATTGTTATTTAAACATGCAGAACCACTTCGTCTGCATCACCATTACAAAAGTCCGTACGTATCCCAACTCCCTGCTAATCTAGCAGGCTTACTGAAAAATCTGCGGAGCAACTACTCACAATTAGAGATTAAGCCTGGCCCATGTTACCTAGCCTGTCCCTTGCTTTGCATGTCAGGACAAAAATATTCAAGAAAAACATCAAAGAGCCTCGCGTAACACAGGCTGGACGCGATCTGCCCCGCGGGGCGCAGCGAGGCGCGCAGAAAACGTGAGGCCGATGCAGCGGTAACTAGGATACTGGAAAATCAGGCCCGTAAAGATCAAAGTCTTGCAGACCAAGCGAAAGATTTGTTCCGGAAAAATTACGACAAATGTTTTGCTTTGTTGGTTGGAACGATGTATGCTCAGTATAGGTAATATTAAGATGAGCGAATTAGTTAAAAAATTTGGACGGATCTCGGAGCGACCGAGTTAAGATCACCTATATTGGATCAGTGAGTTGTTGGTTCGACATCCTCAGGTAGCTGTTAAATCTTTATGATTGCTAGAATAGGCGTCAGGATAAAAATAACCTTATTTTCTATGCCAACACAATACTATATTAAATATATGTTTATATAATTGGTTTCAATAGGCAGAAAATGCTGCCATTAAATCTTCGTGATTTATGAATGTTTGAGTGTTGAATGTATGCAGTGGAACCTTTCAGGGTTTCTTATGACGGAAAATTTTGCCACAACTATAAAAACCAAACTATTTACATGGCACAAAACGTGGTCACAGTTTTGAATAGTTGTGAACTTCAGTCGTTGCTGTATAATCTTATCCTGTCGTGGCTATGCCGATAGCATTGCAGTATTGTTCATTTGTAGCCTTAAAATATAGTCTAGTCGAGGCCATCCAAAGCTACCACATAAAATGTACAACTGTGGCCTTATAACAATTTTATTCTGACGATGCACAAAGTTTTGTCTGCTGCCACCGACACAAGACACCACAATGGTTGACTTTTATTAATTTTATGTAAAAATGCTGTAGTATTAAACGGTTTAGAAACAAGCCGCCACAAACAAGGTTAAGACCTAACCGCTTACCTGTGGTGATGCGCTCAGGTGTCCTCGAATAATCCGCTTACAAATTCCTAGTGCTGAGATACTTTTGAATAAAATTCAACGATGATTTGAAAAGACTTTCGGCAAGCATCCAGTAATGATCGGTTCAAGTACTGTTCCCGGAAGTACTCGCAAATATTGATATAAAAATGCACGTATGCGTAACCGCTAGAATATCTCCCTGGAACTTGGCGGCGGGACAGAGGAGTTACACCCTCCATACACGACGTCCGAGACATGACTGGGCAGGTCACACGAATTTGCTGAAATCAGCACTCCCTTTATGAGGGCGGCGCGCTTTTTTCCCCCGGATTTGCTATTCATGAAAATTATTTTTAGGCGTACAATTTACTGAGGGCGACTCTGCAGGATATTCTTATACGAACATGTCCATAAGAATAGAAGAACTGATAAAATTCATTATGCCCATCAAATATTTGTTGAGGAAAAAGAGTAATATAAAAGAGTAAAAACTATGCCATCATAGTTTTATTAGAATATATGAAAAATTTTCAGGTTTTTATGACAAAACATGAATTTTGAATATTAAAATCATCCTATTCACAAACTGAAAAGCGTTCAATAAATTTGTTCATGATTTTTCTATTAATAATTCATGATACTTTTTAAAAACAAGCGTCCATTTTGAAGCAAATTTTAATATATGATATCCCAGCCTAAGTCATTACCCCCGACGGCAATAACCGCGAGTTTCGTCAGGGTAAAAACGCCTATAAAGTACTGTCAAGCCTTTTATTTGGCAGTTATTATGATTCCAAAGAAAGGTTTCCAAAAAATAAAGTTTTCGTGAACGTCCAAAGCGTACGTAAGCCAATATTTTTCACGATCAATAGACTTGATCTCTTGTAATTTACACGCCTAACGACTGGACTGAATTGTTCATTCTAGTGTGGCTACAATTTAGTCAAGAAAAACAATCAGGATAGTTCTTTTAAAAAGAGCCATTAGAATTTATGCATAGAAGAAACTTTCTCTTAATTTTAGCCGGCAGTACGATTGAATTTTTAAATTACATAAAAATTTGTTACAAGTTTCGAGACATCACGACAAACGGAAGTGTGCTATTTGGTTATTACTTTTTGATGGTTCAAAAAGTAATAACGCCAGGCTTGGACTAGTAAAAGTAGACCTAGACAACGTCCTTATACCAATAACGTAGGAGACACGTAAGGTGTGGAGACACGATGTAAAGATAGGCACGTCCCAGATAAAGGACGATGATAAGGTTATCTCTACTATCGTTAACATTTGTCACAACGATAACAATGTCAGCTCTGAGTGATACCGTACGTACACAGAGACAGCGTCGCAGTTGCGGCTAGCATTGCGAGTGAGAAGCTGTGTTCGACTGGCATATCGTGGTACGACTTGTGTTTCAAATCAAATTTTGAAATCACACAGTTACTTTTTGTTAAAAATCACAATTTTACTTCGTTGGATCCTGTATTCAGTAACAAAGAAAGTTGTTGTTAACACGTAAATGTTGCACCGTTCAACTCTGGTTTTATTTTTGCCCCATTTTCTTGTACCGTTTAAAGCAGGTTTATTGTACCTTATTTGTTGATGTAAATGATGTAGTGATGTACCATTCAAAACAGATTTTGTTTCACACCGTATTTGTTGCCGTAAATTGTGTATACCATTCACCACAGGTTTTGTTGTGCAATACAGACTATAAACTTTCTACATGCTAAAATCATGGCTGATATTTTGTACACGGTCGAAAGTCGTATCTTCAATGTGAAATAATTCCGATCCGATGCTCTTTTTGGCTCAATTCGGGAATTTATTGTCCAGTAAATTAACACTCAGTAAAATATCTGTTGCATCAGTTGTGGAAAATGATGGAGCAAGATTATCTACGTTCGGAAAAATGTTATGTTGATTCAAGTATTCAAACTGCATGAGCAAATCATGTGTAACTTGATTGTCCGGTGGGGAACCATGCCTTGAATTGATGCTAATCCCTCTGCACGTCTGAATTAGGAGTTTATAATTGCGAAGGGCTGATTAAATAAGGATTTCTTTGCCATAAATTTATTAGTGCTGCGAAACACGCGCATTTTTTCTAGCGCCAGCAGGCTCTATTAACGCTGTTCTAATAAGAAAGCCAATAAGAACATTGGCCCTTACGGCTGCAGGGAGAGCAGGCTGTGCACCACATGTCTCTGCAGTGGCCGGATGCTGTGCTGTGCTGCCTGATAGTGGGACAGCTGTGCTGTTGTGACCACAGCACGCTTCCGTGCAGTGGCGTCGATGCGTTGCAAGGGCTTTAGCTATAGTATTTACCATAGAAAAATACACAGTCCCACTTTCAAATCAGAGATATCAATTAAAAAAAAAGATTGTTTATAGAATATCTAGTTACGTTCTGAACGTATTAGGGTCACAAATCTACTACGAACAACTCATATGTTTAACTAATCCTTCTTCCTGCAGTTTATATTATACTGATTTTTTATTTTCCTTTCTTTTCTTGTTTGAATTTGTGTTCAGTGGTATTCCCAAAAACGGTTAACCGCAATTTTTACACCATCACCAAATCAATGCAAGAAATTAGTTATTTGTGGAAATGAAGTTTGGTATACTTGATGCATCATGCATCATACGGTTTATTTATGCATAATGCTTCACTCTTCTTCACTACCTCTATTGTGTAAATCATTAGCAGTGCAAATACTTGTTATCTACATTAATTAGTGACTTTATTTGCAGATGAAAAACACGACGAAGTGTTGACGTAAATTCTAATACATCAGCTGGCAGTGACATGGCTCAGCCAGTGCAGCCCTCAGGAGCCGACGCTCCTTCCGTCAGAGGAAGACCAGCTCGTCCCCTGACTGCAGATGTTGCTTTCTTGAAGAGTTTCACGAGTGCGCTGTTTATCACTCAGATTGTGAGTTGCGTATCATGTTCTTTAAGCAGCCTGGACCTCTAGGATATAACAGGGTGGCCCAGTGGTTACAGTTCAGAGTACCAGGATTGGCGCAGAGAGGCGCGGGTTCGATCCCAGCTCTGTGCGCCAGTTTCTGGTCAGAATCGGCAAGGAGGCCGGGCGGTTAAGCACAGCAGAATTGTAGCAGTGAGTTGTGAGTTCGAGACCGCAAAATGCTGTGAATGTTCTGCGATGTTAAGAATCGGCGACAGGCCTATGGCCTATTAAACGCTGAAACCGCTATTATTAACATCTATTACTAAAGTTACTTTTTTTACATGTCCCTTTCCAGCTGTGATTGGTTGAGATGTCATTCTTACCAGACTGATTGGTTGATAGGACCATTATGTCATCCTATCCAGACTGTGATTGGTTATGGGATCATGATGTCATCTTATCCAGACTGTGATTGACAATTTAATGGCCTTTCAAATGGTCATTTAAAACCCCTCTAGAATTCCATCATAAATAACGTGAAGTGTATGACGTAAGATTCCAGAGATACGCTCAAATTATGTTAGAATATTTAATAAGTTACACTTCAACTATTTTATGATTGTTCAAACATAACATACAAACCATTGTACACATAACGTTGCCTGAAAACCCGCACGTAATTTCATCTGGTGGTCGTGATCGATGTTACTAATCTTTTATGAAGTTCTAGCAGGGAAGCCAGACAATATCGCAACATGATATGTAAGTATCCTGGATACACGCCCTAATAGCCCCTATATATTTACGGTACCAGGCTTCAAACATAAATACCATAACGCACACAAACTTTGACAATTGTTTAGAAGATTAACGTTTATTACAACACTGCTCTTTAACTTCATTTGTTGTTGTTTGTTTGTTTGTCTGTCTGCAACAAGTCTAATAATCGGTAATTGACACACTTCTACCTGTCCAATCAATCTGAAATTTTGCACACTTGCGTGAAGTTGGTGACAATGCATGGATCAATTGACAGAATAAAAAATGTTAAAAATATATTTTTAAAATATTTAAAAATAAAATAAGAAATGCATGGTATATGTGTAACATCGGAGAAACTGGCCTCTCTAGAAGTGTTGTCTTCAAAAATTAATTTTTAAACGCATATTATTTTCTGTTGTGAGGTCTGCAGTTTGATGGCACTGATCCTCTCGTGCTCATGGCGTGGTCGCTACGTCGCGGGCCACGTTATCTTCATCGTCGGTGACCTCTTCGTGCTGCTCGGCAGCTCGGCCGTCTTCGCGGCACGGCTTCTGAAACTCGACGACCATTTGCTCAGAAACTTCATGTGGCCCATCGTCGTGAGTGGAAAATGCTGCAAAAAGCCATTTTAAATATAAAGATATGTTCAGAACTTATATTACCATTAATTCACTTCCGTCAAAGTCCTGCTCAGATATCACTTGCTTTGTAAAATTTTCAAGGAGCGTAACCCGGCATTGCCAGGAAAGATAACCCCGAAGAATTAGGCATCCTGCTTATTATAACGCGTCACCCTTAATTATTTCCCAACGTAGGCTGTATCAATTAAATAATAGCTTATATTTTGTGTGTGGGAATAATAAGTAATTGAAAAACAGAGAGGGGAGGATTTTAAGAAAAAGTTATATTCTAAAATTGTTTTGTTAGATTTGGGTCTGAATGTCGTTTCCTAATCACCATTAGGTGATTTTGAATTTTTTTGTGGGGATTTAGTTTATAGAGATTCTCCCTTCTCAATGACAACAAATTTGAAGTTGTTAGTGGTACCATGCAGGGTGGATGTCAGGAAATAATATTTTGCAGACGTGTTTTGCTAATTGCAATCATTTACCGTGCGATCATAAATAGTAAAGAGTTCTTAGCTCCATCAGCCAATCATTGAGAAGCTAAGCGCAATAATCAGACTAAAAGTCAGCCACCACGTGTACTTAGGTCGCTACGTGTACTTAATTAGGCCACTACGAGTACTTCGGTCGCTACGTGCACTTAGGTCGCTACGTGTACTTAGGCCGATACTTGTACTAAGGTCGCTACGTGTGCTTAGGTCGCTACGTGTGCTTAGGCCGCTACGTGTAATTAGGTCGCTACGTATACCAAAGTATTTTGATAGTACGGCCACTGATCGTCGGAGCTACCTAAAAATTTATTGGCAATCCTCAGTATTTATTGGCAAACCAGCGATATCTCCACAAAACTGATAATGTGATGGAATAACTGTGCTAAATTAAATATTTTTATTTTAATTAAAAACCCTCTGTTGTTTCAGTGTTTAACGAATAAAAATGAAAGCCATGGCAGCAAGGCAGCGTTACGACTCCTTCCATTTGCGCGGAAGCGCAAGAAAATTACCCTGAAAGCGTCTAAAATGTAGTAAGAATAGCACCTCAATTTCTTGACGGTTCTTAAATGAATTTTAATGTAAACGGAGGCTTATTAAAAAATTTAATCAGTTGTGGTGGCATATTTATTTGTTTTATGCCTTCAGTTCGCATGCTACAGCGGCCCTGCCGCCCTCGTGATGGTTATCATCAGTTGTATTATGGTCGGCGTATCGTCGACAGCGTCTGCACTCAAGGCTGCGGCTGTGAGTGAATAACTGAGAAATTTCTTTTCAATTGTAAAGAAGTCGGCGCCTAATTGCACTAAATTGTTCTTTAAGACATGATGTTTTTTGCGATAATTTAATTGTAAAGAAGTCGACGCCTGATTGAATTAAATTGTTCTTTAAAATATGTTTTTTTTTGTGATCCGCGATGGTGAAATGACTTATTTCCAATTCATGCTCAAGAGTTTTTCCTCAAATCACTTCAGATTAGATAAAATTTATTCACAATAATTTAGTATAGAATTTTGGTGTCGTTAGGAACTTGTATATTTAAATTTATATTCTTAGCTCAGATAATTAGTGACAAAATTAATTTTTAGTTTTGAAATTTTCTGGACATTTAAACCTCTGTTGCTCCATTTTTCCTTATCAACAATGTATATACATGGATTTCACGAATGCAGTTAATTTTCTCAATTTGCTTTCATTTCATGTTAGGTTTTTGGGTTCTTCACGTGGACAGCGTTGTTACTGTGCTTTGTTCTGCACGTGAAGCCGCTGTGGGATGAGAAGATGCAACCTCGGGAGCGACATGCATCTCAAGATGATGCTCAGTCAAATGGTCAGTTAAATGCTGCTCAGTCAAATGGTCAGTCAGGATGCTGCTCAGTCAAAGGGTCAGTCAGGATGCTGCTCAGTCAAATGGTCAGTTAAATGCTGCTCAGTCAAATGGTCAGTTGGAATGTTGCTCAGTCAAATGGTCAGTTAAATGCTGCTCAGTCAAATGGTCAGTTGGGATGCTGCTCAGTCAAATAGTCTGTTTTATTGGATGGTCAGACATATAATAATGACTTTGATATTATTGACGCTGCCTTAATTCCGTGCTCACGGAAAGCAGCGAGTTGTTCGGGGGCAGAAAATAGAGAGCCGGAAGTTGTATTTCAGTTGAAGGAATTAATGAATGTTTTATTGCAAATAAAAATGTCTTGCGAATGATATTCCTCTAACTTATTAGAAAACGAGGGTGAACAGCAAGCGCGAAATGATGAGTATGTAGCTTGAGCTAACATTGCGCTAATATTTCAACTGGCTATCAAATACTTTTCATGAATTTATGATAATATCATTATATAGTAAGCTGGGTTCAATAATATCAAAGGAAGAATCAATCCATGTCTCGAAACCAGCCTGAGTAGTTGACTTGAGATCATGACTATCCTGACCGTAATACATAATTCAAAATATCAACAAGTATTTTGTGAATAATGATATTGGCATGGGTAGTTGACTCGCGATCATGACCATCCTGGCCGTAATATATAATTTAAAATAGCAGTCAGTATTTTGTGTATACCGTTGCTGACATATAATGATATAAGTCGTCGTGATTCTCAACACTAATCAATTTCCAGACGACAGCGAACCGTCCGACGACTGGTCCAATGACGAGGACAACAGCGCTCAACCCACAACTCCGAGCGTAACCCTGACGCGGGCCATCGCTAGACCCTCGTCTCTATACGCCTCTTCCCCGGTGACGTTTGCGTGTATCTCAGAGAAATTTGCAAGACCAAATTCTAATTAGCCAGACTTTGTCCAAATTTTGATGCAATTTTCCTCCTATCTAATCACTCTAATCCCTTTCCCTTATCTATTCCCCTTATCTCTTATCCCCTTCTGATACAATTTTCCCGTTTTCCAACTTAGCTTAGCCAAAGTATAAGGACGTATCACTGCTACGTTCGCTCTCTGACTGTGTTTTGGGTAATAAAGTGTGTTATTATTTGTACAATATGACTCAATATTTTCTTTGAGTATGCGCATGTTCCGCTAGACGATTCTGTTATGCCAGTTCATGATGCTGTTTTTGTGGACGCAATATATATATACATATACAGTATAAGGGTGCTGACAAGAAATGATGATTGATGTGCTAAAAATGTTACAGCTTCGAAACGGTAATGAATTCAAATTTTCGGGCACGTTCCGATGATAAATAAATAAATATATACTAAAAATAGCTCATATTTCCACTAGAACTCTGAATTAGTTTTCATGTGAATATTTTTCGAATTATAACTTAATGTTCGTCTGTCCAACAGCCAGCGATCACTGAGACGTTCCATGTCTCAACGCCGCAGCTCGTCTACGCTCTACCTAAGAACTCTGTCTACGCGCCTACCACGCATCCCGTCTGATGTGTCTACCCGTCTACAACGCATCCCGCCTAATGTGTCTACCCGTCTACCACGCATCCCGTCTGATGTGTCTACCCGTCTACCACGCATACCGTCTAATGTGTCTACCCGTCTACCACGCATACCGTCTAATGTGTCTACCCGTCTACCACGCATACCGTCTAATGTGTCTACCCGTCTACCACGCATCCAGTCTGATGTGTCTACCCGTCTACCACGCATCCCGTCTGATGTGTCTACCCGTCTACAACGCACCCAGTCTAATTAATCTACCCGTCTACCTCTCATCCCGTCTAATATGTGTCTACCCGTCTACCAAGCATGCCGTCTAATGTATCTACGATCCTACCACGCATCCCGTCTGAAGTGTCTACCCGTTCACCATGCATCCCATATAATGAGTCTACCCGTCTACCACGCATCCCGTCTGATGTGTCTACCCGTCTACCATGCATCCCGCCTGAAGTGTCTACCCGTCCACCATGCATCCCATATAATGAGTCTACCCGTCTACCACGCATCCCGTCTGATGTGTCTACCCGTCTACCACACGTCCCGCCCAATGTGTCTACCCGTCTACCACGCATCCCGTCTGATGAGTCTGCCCGTCTACCGTGCCTCCCGTCTAATTAATCTACCTGCCTACCACGCATCCCGTCTAATGAGTCTACCCGTCTACCACACATCCCGTCTAATGAGTCTAACCGTCTACCACAAATCCCGTCTAATGTGTCTACCCGTCTACCACGCAACCCGTCTAATAAAGTGCGCGTATCAAAAGAATCGTTTTGACATCCAATAATTTATTTGTTTATATATACGATAAGTTTTAAAAACGAATCAAAAGACTCCCTTTACCCAGTTCATCTGCGCACTCGAATTAAAAATAGTTAAACTTTCTAGCGTAAGCGAATTAAAAACCTTTATCATTTTTGGCGCTTACAAATTCAAGACATCTATGAATTTTGCTACATATAAATATAAAAAAAATTGTTTTGAAGGAAACTGATTTCGGCAGATTCCGGCCTTCTTCTAAACAATTGTTTAGACACAACTGTACACTTTTTTCTTCTAAACAATTTCAAACAATTGTTTTGAATGAACTGTAAAATAAACATATTTTGAGAAGCATGCCGTTTTTTTACGATCAATTCAAAGTTCTCTCCATGTATAATTACTCATTAATTAATATGATTTGTACGCCTCAATTTTATTCATTAAAAAGAATATTCATAATTGTAATGTTTCAACGCTGATGATGGCAAATGTTTTCAACTGATTGTCTCTAGTTTGATATTAGTGTAATCGTGGTTGACATTCTCAACATTAAACTAATTCGAAATTGACATTTCTTGACCTGAAAAATTTAAAAAACGCAGAAACGTTCATCTAATCTCCAATTAAAATCGATTGGGACATCATTGACATTGAATTATTGAAAATTTTATTTTTTTAGCCGCTTCCATAATTAACAATTAAATGGATTTTTTAGGCAGGGCATACTGCCAAATGATCTAATTTCAGCATGTATAGTTGATGTTATTTACAGAAACAGGTATAACGCACCGTATTTATTTGGATATATTACCAATTAATCGTTATCAATAAATATTGATAAAAGATGTAAAACTAGCATCACTGAGAGGTTTTATCCCCTATCTAAACTTATAATAGCAGGATAATAAATGTTGACATAGACTGGTAACTCAATTGAGTGGAAAAATACAGTAAGAGGAAACGATGGTAAATAAATAAAACAAAAATTCAATAATGTTTGGTCTGACATTGTTCATTGTACAATTTCACGATACAATATTTGTTTATTTGTGCTGGTTGATGAAGATGAAGTAATACTGATGTTTGCTTGCAGTTTTTCGTTTCACAAAAAAAAAGAATATAAGAAGGGCACGTGAGTCAATAGATAAATATGAATCACGGTGACTGATTGGATGTGTTTTTGATGTTTTTAAACGTTTTAAAGTTTATGAAGACTGTGTTAATTGTGTTACCAGTACATTTAATATTATTTTTAAGGTGAATAATATTTCTCATTCATATCAGTGTTATAATATTACTTTATCAACAATTTTTCACTGTATATGATCCGTGAACGTGTAACATTTAATTTAAACTTGTGCGGTGCTTGTGGTGCGATCGTCGATTTGTTAATCAAACGACTGCGACAGTTCTACTTCACCTAGGTTTTCTTTCATCCCATTTACTTCATGAAGTTTATAATTTCATTCAAAATTACTTCATAGCGTACACACAATTCGTTTAAATAAGATCTTAGTTTGTTTATTTAAAATTAATGATTTTAAATATTGAAATAAAGTCACAATGTAAGCTTCCTAGGAAAGTTCCACCACTGAAATAAAACAATAATTCTTCACAAAGATTTTATTTCTGTACAAATATTATGTTTCCTCCTCAAAATATACAGGAATGTTCGTAATTTCGTCAATCTCGTAGAATGGTAGCATAACATAAACCAAATGACTGAACTTCTGGGGCCATACTTTCAAAACTCGCTAAGTGAACGTAAGTACTTACGCTCTATTTTCTTGTCTATGACTAAGTGAACGTAAGTACTTACGCTCTATTTTCTTGTCTATGATTGGTGGATTTTGCTTGAAAGGCCGTCAATGATTGGCTGATGAACTTACGGTCTCTTGACTTTTATTGAAAGGTTAAGAGCAGATTTGATGCTGTCGTACCCATAATAAAGGTAAGTCATAATAACAGAGGTTTGATGCCGTCTTAACATAAAGATGCACAGAGATTTGATGCTGTCGTACCCATTATAAAGGTACGACATAATAACAGAGGTTTAATGCTGTCTTAACATAAAGTTGTACAGAGGTTTGATGCTGTCGTACCCATAATAAAGGTACGACATAATAACAGAGGTTTGATGCTGTCTTAACATAAAGATGTACAGAGGTTTGATGCTGTCGAAAATGATTCTCACTGAATACTGATTAATCGTTTGATTTAATACTAAGCAATTGAGATGCTGTGTGAAAATGCATGATGATAGGTCTTGGTTTGACTAAGATAATCCGAACTCAATCACGCTCGGCCACCTGCAAATACAATATAAGTTTAAAAAACTTTTTGGGATTACTTAGCAATATATAAAATTAATTTTCTTCTCCAACTAAACTGACTTTTATTTCTTTTGATGATTCATACCATTGGGCGAGAATTAAAACGTGAAAATTTCAGCAAAATTTCTCTCTTTCACTTTGCAGCGCATTTAAGAGTAATTTTGTGAAAAATGATATATGCTAAAAATGTCAGGTTTGAAACTATCTCAAAATAAGGATTGGAAACGATTAATGAATGAGAGTGATTTTGAACTGAATTTATCTTCAGAAACTTGTCAAATTATTAGATATTCGATATTCAGAGTTTCAGATTACAATCGATATATTCAGCGGTAATATCCGGTTTCCAATCTGAATATACCAATTCGGAAATATCCCATTTCCGAATCGGTATGTTCAGAGAATATACCTATTAGGAGAACTTTCAATGTTTTTAAAACGAAGTGCTGTATGTAAGTTAATGTCCGTGAAGCACAGCAGGATCACGAGCTCCGCAATGTTTCAAGCGACTTTTTGTCAAGGAAGAGTAAGAGTATAATAAAATAACACTATATCGGTAGCAGCTCAATAAATTTGATATGTTTGGCCGGTCGTCTGTTCATGACAACATAGAATTTTCGTTGTCAGCTGCGTTATGCGCCTCGAACTGAAACTCTCTGCTCCAATCTTATTTTTCTTAGCCACCCGGCCAACGCCGGTATTGTGAAGAATTTTGACTACAATATTAGGAGGGTAACTTTGAATGCTAGGGCAATACCAAAGATTGCTTCAAAAGTTACGCAGAAATTCGAATGGTAAGTACTGAAGTACTAAAATTTTACATATCTAGCAAAAAAATAGTTCAAAAAGTTTCACGCGTATAAAATAACTGTTGAAAAACGTTTTCTACGAGGATTAAAAATTTAAATTTTGTTTTTCGAATCCACAGGAGGTTAGTGTCTTCTCAAATTTGGTGCTTCAGTTTGTGAAGGCCTTAAAGAATTACAGTTTTGCTAGAGGTTAGCAAAGGCATCAATAGGAGAGCGGCCACTTCGGCGTCTTGAACGAGTACATGACAGACGGTTTACCTTTTAAATGATAGTTGTGGTGATTAAAAACCGCTTACATAACATTTATATGGTATCTAGGCTGAGAGTTAGTTGAATTTTTACCTGGAATATTAAGGAAGTACATCATAAATTTTACATAGCACTAAGAAATCGAGGTCTATTGCCGTATTCGACATTTGTAAAGAAGTAAAAGTTTCATTTGCAGATATATTTTTTCTGGAAGTATTTTGAATATATTCTACGCATTATATGAATATAATTTCGTAGCTTGGATCGCAATTTTATTAAAAATTCTAGAGCAGCCAAAAAATTGGACATAATTTATGTTTTTCTCGTGAAATGTTCAGATAAACAGCTGCATCAACAGTTTTGATGTACTGCCATTTTAAATATTATCAATAAATAATATTGATATGTAAAATACGTTTTTGATGCATAAAGTTAGATATTTCGCAATTTTAAATTAAAATATAATTTTTTTTTGAAATATTTAATTTTTTCTATCGATGACAAAACCGCTAAGTCTGCGCTCTAACAATATTTTCTTTATGTGATCAAAGAAGGTTTCAGATTAATGACTATATTAATTTTTACTATAGGCTGAAACCCACTGAGCAAATATTTAGGTTCGAGACATTTTTTTTATGTGTTGCACATATGAGTAGGAATTAGTAATGAATTAATCAAGACACAATCAAATTTACAATCGATTGCATTAATTTAATTCGACAAAATAATATTTTTTCTTTTATTCGACGCGAGGAAGGTTTTTCTATATTATTGAAACGCCCAAATATCTGAAGTAGGCTATCGTTATCGAAGAAAAAAATAACACAACGTATGCAACGGCTAATGCATTTCTGATAGCAAATAAATTCTATGTCAACCCACCCTTGCGCGCTCTTCCCTGAAATGGAATATTGGAGAAGGGACTGATAATATAAATATGGTGAACACGCCGCATAGGGGACTCGCTTCAGGCGCGAAAATTATCAGATATATAGCGCCCATGTGCTTATTGACTGGCTTTGCAATAAAAATAATCCCACGAATCGTATCAAATTACTGAACATACATCTTCAATTTAAATTGAGGTATATAACTAAAATAAGTTCATTCTTCTACAACACGAATTCTTATCTTTGATCATTTATTGAAGTAAAATGATCCATTATCTTTAGCGAAGATTGATCCAATTGCTGTTACGTTCACTTGAGATTGGCATTCTGAATTTCATTCAATTATAATGCATTCCGTCATGCAGCTGAAAAGAGTTTTCGCACAAAATTTCTTGTTTGGCACTTGTGGTTGTTCATTGGACGTATTAATACTTATTTTTTTGTCATCTTGGTGGCAACCGTATAGGTGCCTTGAACCATGAATGGACCTCTGCAACAGATTAATATTATATGTTTATTGGAGATTGCCTCACACATCGATGCTAATCGCTGTGTTAAATATTGTCAGACTTATTCATTGAACTTATACTTATATTTACTTAAGAAATGTATTATGTAGTATTTAAGGAGTTGGATTAGGAACTTGTACATATTCATTATGTTGAAAAATTTATTTTTTATCTGAAAATACAAAATTAAATTTCCTTTGAATTTTAAAATAATAGTCGCATGAAACTTTATACCTTTTGCGGCTTTGAAAAAGTCTGATTTAAATTGATCTCAGTGTATTTTGGACAATTTTTTTTATTTTAGGGATATTTATAATTCAGGGACCATTTATCACGAGCATCGCCTGGTTGAGCTGCTATTATCGTACACATGAGCTATTTATAATTAGGGAAGTGGAACAGATGTGTCATTTGCAGTCATTCGGCATTCACTGAAAATCTGTGGGTTATTTCTTTGCTTAGTCTTCTTTTTCTTTTCTTTCTAATTTATTCTTATAGGAGCACTGGAAGCTAGTCCGTAAAGCCCCTTGCCTAAACTTGGTTTAATTGGTACCTAACAGTCTAACAGCTCTGAAAGTTAAAATCAGTAAAACGTGGTAAAGGTAACAGTGAAAATTCCTGCTTAGTCTTCGCTGTCGCCAGAAATAAAGAACGGCGTCTCGGGTTAATGAACAGCAGTCTCAGTAAATCCGGCTCATGAGTGATTTAATTTGAGTTGCTCGTTATTGCGGAATTTCTATTAATTTCTCTCACAAAGTGTGAGAATTATTGCACGTTACTTTTATAAATTAATTTATATTACTTGATATATGTATATCAGAACATGATTCTAGAAGACTTCGCGAAGTTGTTCAACATTAGTTAAATGAAATTTACTTATTGAATATAATGTTAGACATTGCATAATCATACATCATAAACAATACAATGCAGCAATAATAAGTACATTGTTGATATTTTTCTTACCATTCTACATACATAAGTAACGTGACCTTGAATTTCGTGACGTATTCTTCAATAAAGTAGTAAATTTAGATAGTATTATAGCGCTGATCGCATTCAAAACCATATTTTTGCTGCAAAATAAATTTTCGTATTTAAAATATATGTTGAATTATGTCCAAATAATATTTTCGCTGTTTTAGAGTATAGATAGTTACTTTTGGCTTATTAAAGGATAAAGAATAGATTTCCTAGTGATTTATTTCCCAGCAGCAATAATTTTTCAATTTTGTGGGCCCATTCTTCTAAGCTCTCTGCATGTATTCCTCTTCTTCATAAACTATTCAACTTACCACTTTCTTATCAATGCTTTGGATTCAGAATGTTGCGTTTCGGTTGATTAGAGCTCAAGAAGAGGCAATTCGAGTTTCGCTTCAACTGTACGTCTGGGGCAGCACGAGCATCTCCAGATATATTTCCGAAACTTCATCAGCTTCAATGGAATAAGATGCAGCGCTGAGGGTATGGGTCCTTGGTTCAGATACACTCAGGAACCCAGCTGATCAACGCTCGATGAGGGTACACGTAAGAAGTGGCTACGACTCCCTGAATTGGTTGGTTGTCTTTCCGCTCGTTGCAACAGAAAGTCGGCTAACCCAAGAAGACAACACTCAACATCAATTTCAACATGATTCAACTGAATAACTGAAATAAAAAATATGGCAGATTTTCTGATCAACGACAGTGCGTGATATGCAACCCTCTGTATTTACGGCTGAATAGAAGAGAGGAAAAAGCCGTAAGAAGAAGTTAATAGAGGGGAAAAGATCAATATGTTTAGAAATGCATCTTTTGCGCATCTTGAAGCATATAACAACCGATATATTATGAAGAATAAATAAAGAAGTAGGTTACACTCAGATTGTTTAGGACACTAATATCACATCATTTAGTCATGTAAAATTATCAGCGGAAAAGAATGAAAAAATCGAATCGATGTTTCATCTCGATATCGATCTCGGCTTAACAAAAGTAATGACCGTTTTAGTTCAAGAAGCAATTATATACAGTTTATTCCTTATTCGTATTCGTTAATCACACATAACATAACAAGAAGGTCAAATAAAAATGATTATATAATGCTCTTAGATAGTTATATAATGTTTCGTAAAACACTATAATATGGTTCATAATTATTAAAATTGAAACTATGTGTCGTAAATTGCTTAATAACAATGACAGCTCGTAATCAAATCGGTAAGTCTCAAAAATTTGTTTCGTTTCATTCATACGAATTTTTGGTTGAATATGCGAATTTAATAGGTAGAGTCATATATAAACAGCAACCACCTTATAATTTATCATGTTAATTGAGTAATTTCTAAACTAAAATAATCCTATTTCGGTATAGTTTAGTTCTTAATTAGTTAATTAACCCTTAAAGGTGACAATTTGAAGTTGGGAATCCACCAAAATCGACAATAATGCTAATCAATCAATCAATCTTCTTGAACTACTGCGGCTTTAGTGCGCTGATATCCTTTGTCGATGATCCTACGTGCAGTTTCGGTTTCTTTGAAAGCATTAGCAATGCTATTCACTATGAATGTTTTATATTCAAATCTACGGTAAATACTCACAACATTGAACTATCTTTTGGAGCTAAGTTTCAGACGCCCGTTTTATGTTAGCCATCTACTTTTACCCACGCAATGAACTTAAATATTTGGTACAAGTGACAATCCATTTTCAAGTTGCAGTTCCAAGGTCCTACTATTATTAATAAACCGTTCAGTAAACCCATTTACTATCGAAAATTAATACTGCAGCAAATACGATAATAACAAGAAACTAATCTCTGTTTTTTTTAGCAAAAATTTATCACTAAAAAGCCAGCGCTAAACAAACCGACAACGTTTCAGAGCTTTATTCTGGTTTGAAATCACGTTTCAATGAACGTTTAAATGAAGACAATTTAAGAAATAGTGGACCTTAAAACTGACGTGAAAATGAATGACAAGGGAACAAATATCTCAAAATCTAATCAATCCAATTATTGCCTGGTTTCCTCCGAGCAGGAAGTTTATTTAACTTATGACTATAGTGTATTTGATGGAAGTAATGCTTTAAATTTCAATATAATTCTAAAGTTCTAACAATGTGACGTGAAGAAATCCATGACGCTACTTTGTTAATAGTTTTGAATGATTTTCTTTGCCAAAAATATAGTGGTGAGGAGAATTGGTGTACTTAGTAAATTTATTGAAGATTAGTATTTTATCGGAAACCTAATTTCGACGAATTTAATAGACGAAAATGCATAAAGTATTTCCTAATAATAAGGTATTTCTAAAATGCATATGGGGTGCGCAGCAGCCAGGAGCACTTCTAAAAGATTTTATCAATAAAAAAGTATATAATTATTCCAAATATTCAAGTTATTCCTTAGTTGAATAACAAATATCTAGCGGGCAGTTCAGGAGATAAGAAAGAGAAAAATTATCAAGAGGCGATGAATGTATAAAACCCATAATAAAGTAACTTTGTCCAACGACTTATTTTTTACAAAAAAATTGAAGAAATATAGAGAACTCGATTCAAAATTTCAAGAGAGCATGATTCTAATTTGAAATTATATTCAATTTGGAAGAATGCCATTCGTTTTCCTATGTATATTCTAATACACCAATCAATAATCGTATCAACAGGATCAGGAGTTCGTAATTATTACTGACTTCCGAGAAAATATATCCGAATTCTATTGCAAAAAGTTAGTTGTTTCAATCCTATGGTTAGAATAGAATTACTTGATGGAATGCAATGTATGAAGTCTACATATTACTCGTGATGCAATGTATGAAGTCTCTCTATGAAATGTATGAAGTCTCGTGATGCAATGTATGAAGTCTCACTATGAAATGTATGAAGTTTCGTGATGCAATGTATGAAGTCTCACTATGAAATGTATGAAGTCTCGTGATGTAATGTATGAAGTCTCACTATGAAATGTTTGAAGTCTCGTGATGCAATGTATGAAGTCTCATTATTGAATGTATGAAGTCTCGTGATGCAATGTATGCATTGGCTGAATTATAACTACTATGAGCCTCATACAGAATACAAACCGACAATAAAATGTAATGTATGAAGTCTAGATTTATTTCCTTTTAT
Source organism: Hyalella azteca (assembly GCF_000764305.2). Taxonomy (NCBI): domain Eukaryota; kingdom Metazoa; phylum Arthropoda; class Malacostraca; order Amphipoda; family Hyalellidae; genus Hyalella; species Hyalella azteca. The sequence continues at coordinate 362,608 of NW_025946415.1, forward strand.
TGTAGCATATTTACGCATTGAGAACTTCTTCGCTATTGAACATGTATTGCATTAGTAGTAACCGTTTCCAAAACGTATACGCGCAAACAAATAAGATATTCATTGGTACCAATAGACGGCGTAGATTTATACTGTTTGGAGCTAATATCTTTTATTTAGCTGCAGAAATGTTCTATATTCGTTAAAGAGGCTGACTGAAAATATTACACAAATCCTAAGATTTAGAAGGGAAATTCTCAAAATTTACGAACGAAGAGGTATGGAGTTTGTAATGAATAAATGTATATGTATAAGTCAACCGCCTTCAGGTTAAACTTGCCAATACTCATCCATAACTTGCAATCTTAGTGATCTATTCGACAATGGTAATAATTTCTTTAGGATTTATGATGACCTAAAATTCATATTGCATTAGTTAGAACAAAACAAAAAATCCACTATCGCATTTTACTTGCACCATTAGTGCAAATAAGTAATGTTTAAAACCTGGCATTAGGGAGTTTTATGAAACGTTAAATTTACACCGGGACTTGTAATTTATTTCCTTCAGCTAATTGCACGTCATCATGTCTGCCGGGCCAGAACGATGCTTTAATGTTAATCATTATACCAAAAATTTCTCTACTACCAAATTTCAAAGTTCGTATTTTATTAGTTTTCATGTCATTTTCTGGCTCTCCGTATACATTAAAAGATACATGCTTAGAATTGATCCAGTCACATGTTTCACTATTCTCCGGTGAGCTGTGGCTTCATAGAAAATTACTCAAGTCTGCGTTTAGCCATTCATAAATCATTTTGAACGTGGCAATCAAAATTTAATTGTTAAATCAATTAATTTGACAGTCGAGTACCTATTTAAGGGTCAGATACGGTGTACACAACAGCTAAGGCACAGGCACTGTCCTTTAGTCCACAGTTTGTGTTCGTTCAATTCTATTGTGCACTTCGTTTCTTCTGTTATAGAGAACTAAAATATTTCTAAATGGGATTACGGGTATATTATCCCCTTGAATATTTTTAATTTATTCAGAAATTCGCCCATGTAACTACAAATTTCATCAGCATAAAAAAAGGATGAGGTGGGGATGACGACATATTTATTCACAATTTAAAGACTTTGTGTGGAAGTTGAAGCGACGTTGCGTTCTTATCCGACATTAATCGACGGTTTTCCTCAATTTTTTTCATCACTTATTTCACGTATCATCTGCTACGTACACCAAGCGACCCAAATTATTGAACAATTATAATCTATCAAATGTAGGCGCCTAATTAAATACAATTAATTGATATTCGTGTATTGATATTAGTCGACGAATAATAAGCTTTTGATAAAAATAACTTTGAAATTGAATCACTGTTTTGTGAAAGATTCCCGCAACTTGAGATTGCTAACCTCTTAAAAAGTAAGGTGTCTTTAGATTGTTTGTTATAATTAATGCGGACGTTATTAAATGTTCATCTTTATTCTTACAACATGAGGTTTCATATCATGCAAATGTACTTGTATCATCTTACGTAGAGTTATAGTTTTCTCACAGTTACAGTAACATACACAACTTCTTACGTTATTCTAGAGTAAAAATTATTATTCTGCGTATGTCTTTAGTCACTTCCTCATATAGTAAACTGTTAATAACCTAATTGTTCAAAATTTATCGAAATAGGATGAATTTCATGAAATAATGTCAACTTTCTTAGACCATCACGTACAGTGTTCAAGAAATCGAATATAAATAGAATAAATATTTACGGAATTGTAAACATAACGATGTTGATGTTATTGAAGAGCTTCCATGCAATGAACAAGCGTTCCTCGACATAGAGCACACGATCGTTCCTCAAACAAGACTTCAAAAAACCATCACTTTACCAAACCAAACATTTTTCAATAAATAAACAGTTGAAAGTAAATTTGACTAACATGTACTAAACAGGAACACACAACAACAAACCTAACACATCTAAACCTAACCCTAACCGCGCGGTTCATTATACTTCAAATTGATCCCAAGTCCAAAATCGAAGCCTTTCTGAAATAAAACAAAAATAACACTTGAAATACCTAACTAGAGTATATGAATATGTTATAAACAAATTAACACACACAAATATATAATCAATGTAGCACGAAACGATTCAATCTAAAATCAAACAATCACAAATGTAATCACAGAGCTATCAATTAACAAAACTCCACGGTAAGATCACGAAATACAATGGTAAATACAACACACTGCTGCTGGAGGTCACGGCTAAGGTGATTGAAAACTGAAAATGATAAACCAAAATCCTAAACCTAATACGTTGCAACTTAAAAATTATTTATATAGCAATTAAAAACTATATTTTCTCCACAATGTAAAATATAGTCTCATTGGTTATATACTATAAAAAGTAGTTACAGAAATTTTACGTGAGCAGCAAATCCGTTGTAGTTTGTTTCACATGACTATCATAAAAATCTTTACCCATAATTGACAACAGTTATAACCTGACATCGGGAAGTAAGAAGTGTTTTTTTTACAAACAATACAATTCTTACGATCTTGGTTGCTATAATCATTACTTAAGTGGACATACTTGAGTACTGGACATACTTAAGTAATACTTAAAGAATTCACTTAATACTTAAGTGAATTGTTTTATAAGCTCACAATAAGAGCTCTACGGGAATGATGACCCATCATGGGCTGCTCGGAGGGCTCTACCTCGCACTGTATCTAAGCTACGCAGCCGGGCTCGGCAGTCACTCGACGTTCACTGCGAAATCTTTGGGTGGGTTCTCTGCTTGAGACTTCGCTATAGCCTTTAAAAACTGCCTCTTTTGAAATAATTTCAACCCAAGTTAGTTCACTTAAAAAATTATTTGGGATGAGTTTTAATTGGTTGTGTAAATTTCAATAATAATTCAATATGTTGTAGATATAAATGGTCTCTTATTACGATTTTCCAGCTAATTCTCTAGTGAGTTGAAGAATAATAGTTTTTTGAAAGATATCGCAAAGTTAGACTGAAAGGTGAACTTAAGTGAGTAGAAATTTCATTATTCGATTAAATACTTCTATTAAAAAGTATATCCTAATTTCAAATAGTGTTCTCGATCAAAGTATAGTATTAGAATATGTTATTATAAAGCAATTTCAGGTAATGGCAAGCGCTTCTCGGGAACTTCTCTGCTGAATATTATATATATTATTTATATAAATATATGTTGTTAGAACATGTTATTATAAAACAATTTCAGGCAATGGCAAACGCTTCTCAGGAACTTCCCTGCTGAACAAGAATGTGAGCGGTCCGCTGGAGTGCGTGCGCTTGTGCGGGGACTCTAAGATGACATGCTCCTGCTTCAGCTACAAGGGTGACGCACGATTATTAAATTAAATTATTAAATAACTAGCGCGCGATTATATGTCGGGGGTCAATTATTGAGGAAGCGCGTTGTCATTACTGATAAACCAATAAATAACCTACGTTTAACAACAAAAAGGAAGGCCTAGGGTAAGATAATTTGTAAGTTTTTTTGACGGAACGCTATTGTTGCAGTTATATATGACGTTTATGTTACCTACATAACTAGAATATCTTTATTGTGTAGAAAAGAACTGATTAAGGCATCGTATGGGGAGGCGAGAAAGGCGATATAGATTTTGGACAATGAATAAGGTGAAGGGAGATTCAACTACCGCCAATTTCAAATTCATATGGATACATGTTCAGTAGCTGGTGCAAAAATATTCAAACGACCAATACACACAGCAATGATCATAACTCCGAGATTGGCTTGTTTTTGACTGAGGATTTCACAAAATCAGATTGAAATGGCGACTTATTTAAAACATCATTGGTTTTGATCGGTACCGTATAAGATTTTTCACGACCAACGTACGGAAGTATCAGTCAGACTGAAGTCATTAAACTTAATTCTAATCACCTCCATTCGACTCCCTCATTTAATGCCCCAACATCTCTCACATTTCTTGCCTTCTCATACGATGTTTTTACGTGTGCCCTTGCCAACAATAAACATTTTTCCAGTTTTTTAGTGACTATATATTGGCTGACTTGTCGAGGCCGGTTTGCAGGCGGATTGTGCCAGCTGATGGGCAACCGGACATTTCTGGTCGCTGCGCCAGGCTGGGTCTCCTACGATAGCAAGGTACCTGTAAATTTTGACATTAAATGTAACGGTATTTGATATTAAATGTATAAATTTAAATTTTAAATTTACTTTGTCCTTGAATGAGGTTATGAACTTAGGAATTTGTCATTTGTTAATTAATTAGTTAGTTTGATATGCTAAGTTAACCAGAATGACGCCTTGCCTGATTTATAATATTTTGAAGCAGTGAAATAAATCTCAGCTCAGAGTTGGATTTAGACCTTTGAGTCTGCAGCATTCACGAAATTGAGTTAATGCTTTCATAAAGCCGAAAAAGCAGCTGTTTTCCAACCTCGCGCTATTATATTGTTTTACAATACAAGATGCGAATAATTTTAATTTTAATTGCAGTGTCCCATAGTAAAATTTAATAGTATTGATATAGCATAGGTCTCAATATGGAACTGCTCTATAAACGACATTCATCCTTTCATTTTGATCAAATAGTAAGTACAGTAACAATAAAATTAACACGTCTAGTAACTCAGCTTAAATGTTTCAAAAATTCCTTCGTTAAAGTTTTCGCGATTGCGTAACAATTAATGTACCCACTTTAATACTTTATCATCATAACATGTTACAAATTAATACTTTTATATTATTACCAAAATCTTAAGCTGAAGCTCCCAAAAATTATTCGGTAAGCTTTAAAAAAATATATTTCAGCACTTCAAGGATTTAAAACAAGATTGAGTGAATAGTTCCAAAAAAGTTGTTGACTGATTTTTTACGCTGTTATCGCAGTGTATGTAAAGTGTTTTTTTTTCTGTAGGCCTGTTCTTCAATCTAAATATGGGCCGTTGCAGAGCATTATGCCCAAGCAGCCTTGCATTTTGGCCATAGTTTGATTTTCACAGCGCTCCACCATATAAAATTAACTGAACCATTGATGATGATTTTTTAATTTTAGCCTGAAAAATTGTGCTTAAATTTTGTGCCTGCGAAAATTTCCAATGTCAAAAGCACAATTTTGAAGCTTATTGAACAACGTCTACACGAAAAATGTTTGTTGCAAGCCTTCCTTTGGGTACATTAGTTTTGTCCAAAATGATTGTTTTTCCTACGAGTTTCTCCGAAACATTGTCAAAGAAACTCTTATAAAATGTTTTGAATTTAAAATTTAGCGCAATTCATGGAAATTATATTCGAATCAGGTCGCAATAAGAATGCATCCTGAAAAATATTTTTCACAGAATGATTGGTCTCTTTCTGTTCAGGTATTTTTGAATATACCTTGATTACTTTTCACCGAAAAAAAAATAATTAAATACCACAAAATAATTAAATACTTCAAACATTATTTCTCTAATTCACTGTTTTCGTTCGCAGGTTGTACACTTGTGAGTTCAACAACACTGACTTGTACGACCACGACATCGAGGACGACACCGTCTCAATCTCCCTGCGCTGCTCTGTCAACAACTGCGTGACGATGCTTATCATGTTTTTTCGTTTTCTGTTTCGTTCACCAGCATTTGCGGTTAACTCTTTTAGTTAATTGATTTCGTATATCAACATAGCACCAGGATTAAGATTTTAGTTGGGATTTACATGTGTGACCTGAATTAGTCAGTGAGTGTGTGCGAATAAGTTGACCTAGAACGTATTACTTGCGGAGTAATATAACCCAACCCTAGTCGTTGAAAATCTGGAAAATTATACGTATTCCATTTCAAATCCATATTCGCTATAAATGAGCTGCCAGGATTGGGGAGATCCAATTTTTCGGTAGAGATGTTCGAAGCTTGGCAACAACACACCAAGCAATTCTGTTCAGAGGACGACTAAATAATATTTGCATTGAGTCATTATGTTGAATTAAAATATAATGACTCAAGATGAACAGGTTGAGATGCAGTAATTTAATGATGATTTATATAAAAACTCGTTGTTTTACTCGTGGCCTTCATGCCTTACTCATTGACCTTTTTGACCAGCGATATGTGTATCAATTTCACCGAAAATATCAATTATGAACGTTGTAACGATGATTAAAATGATTTAGCGTAATTATAACAACGACTAGTTAAAGGTTATTATAATAAGGGAGCTGCTAGAATAATGTCCCATCATCGGCAGCTGATCGACTGTTCGGTGGGCTCTACCTTGCACTGCCTCTAACCTACGCGTCGGGGCTCGGCAGTCACTTCCCAAACAAAATTCTGAGGCGTGGCAGCTTCTGATTCTGGTAATCAGAAGCTGAGGCGGCTTTAAATTTTGATTGGGTTATTGAGTCATGTGAAAAAGCAATTTCTAAATGAGTGCTGCTCTCTGTAGTAGTAGACAGCTCTTCAGTTTACTGCCATGACAATCAGATTCTTGACTGAAGTGTAGGACTGCTACGCACTCCCCGGGATTCAGTGTTGGATTGCGTGCGTGCACCGGCATGTAGTATAGGATTGTGTGCATTCCCGGCATCCAGTGCACTTGAATGAATTTTTTAAATCGTATATAAGTACTTAAAAATAACTATAGTCTACTTTTAAATCGCAATCTTCTCTGCTTTTTAATTCTTGGAATTTTTTAACCTTTTTCTAATCTTTTCCTTAACTTTCTTCACATATTTAATTGAAAGTTCTTCATTTCTTTTCGCTGATTAAAATGGATGCAATTTCAAAGTTTCTACTATACTCGAAGAAAAATGTTTGTATGCGAGTTCTTGAAAAACCTTATAAATTCTTTTTATTTTTCCTGATCGACCCCCTTAATTTCGACCCTTATCAATTTATTACCCACATTAGTTAAGTCTTCGTCCCCGGGGGGTCGATATCGTTCACGATGCCATAAAACCTGATAGAAGCACATGCATAACTAGGAGAGTTTGGGTGTGATAGAATAGAATAGAATAGAAGTGTCGGCACTGAAGAAATAGGCCCTGGCCTGTTGCCGATTCTTGAACTTTTCGTGACTTGATTCACAAGGGATCCGGCCTTTGGAACCCGATCTTTCTATTAGCTGACGATTGATCGAGATAGCTGCTGGACTTATTGCCTGGTCCGTAATTTGCTAGGCATTTTAAGACTGAACATATGCTCCTGCATAGCTTCGTCTAGTCTGTTCTTGAAGGCGTTCATACTCGGAGCGTCAATGATGCTATGTCAGGGAGGCTGTTCCACATGTCGGTGACTCGAAGCGAGATAGACAGGTAAAGGTCTTTGGAGCTAAAAACTATGGTCGGCTGGTTATGCTTTGTTTAATTTCGAATATAAAATGCACGTCGATACGCTTTTAGTGAATGAACAAAAAACTCTAGAATTTATAGATCAATATTTTCTGGTAATTTCTAACGCGAATGGAAAACTAATTATTCCCTGGTATAAACACGACTGAAATTTATTCAATAAATATAACACGACTACATATTATTAGTTGAGCAATCGACAAGAATATTTCACAACTCACCGTGTTAGTAAATCAATAATTAGAACTCGCTTCACCTACCAAAAAGTAGCTGGTAGCTTCATTTAGCAGCCTACTGGCTGACATAGAGTAACGTACTACTTAATGTTCTCTTACGTAGCTTGCCGCGGAAATGTTTCATTAATACTCCGTTTGAATCAGCGTTTACTTTGCACTATTTACGAAAAAAATTAGTGACTTAGCGGTCTTTTGATAATCCGGCCTTAAAGCTTTCTACTAAGGATTATTCACTCATGTCTCCATAAGATTAATATGAAAGAAAATTTCTTATGTAGCTATCAAAAATTCGTAATTCATCTTATTCATGATTCTCTCATTTTTGGAATACTACCCATAAATGCATTCGATGTTCTGGCAAAATGCCTGCACTGTCGAAGAAATTTTCTTACCTCGGCACTGGTCGGTCATCGAGCTGGTCCACGGGGAAGTACCGTTCTGAATCACCTGTTAAAAAAAAGTCTGCGATTAAACTCGATTAATGAAACACAATACGAAATAATGAAATACAATACGATACGATAAAGGCAAGCAGAAGCAATGTGTTCTAAGGATCACGGATAAAGATTGATGAATTGTATTGGAATTACAAAAAATTGATATTTCATGTCGATTTTTTTGGATGCGTGAACTGGTTTGACGCTTTGGGCACTTCGATGCGCGTGATGGGCACGTGCAAACTACCCATGCATCGAATGACTGGTGGCCAGCACTCACATGCTCAGAAATGCTTGTGCACATGCATTGAAGCTTTCACCAAGGGACCGTTGCAAACTTTCATTCGTTGGTCCTTCGTTATCGCGCGAACACCTGACGATAGCGCTCTTTGTATATACCCTCTAGGAGGCAGGTGGTTGTTTCGGTTAAATTCACACTCTCAACGCCCGCGTAAGTAATCGAAGATTTGATGGATAGCTCGGGAACAAGCCACACTTACGTTGAAGTATTTTTACAAAGCTGTTTCTAAATTTCAGAGCTCTTTACTGACACGAGCATTTCTAAAAATGGTCCTCTGTTTTGGTACTTTAAAATACTATCAGTACCGTTGTTTTAATTTATATACGATCAAATATTTCGCCTTGTTTGAGGGACTACAGTAAACTCACGCTAAAAACTAACACAGCATAGCACATGCCATTGCTGTTGTTGTGAAATAGGCTCGAAAATAATGACGATCTAGTTAAAATTAGTTGAGTATGAGCAATAATTGCAAAACAGAATCAAGTGAAATTCAAATTAATAATTATTGCCGCGAAGTCTATCCCGAAAATGAGGTTATTGTTCATCACCATGTCAATCTTTGTTCCATTGCGGATCATTGACGTCAAAGAGGCCGTGTACGTTTTAATCACAGTCCATGACGTCACAGTGGACTTGGCGTAATAATCCATGTCCGTGACGTCACGAAGATCTTCGACTTTATATACTGTAATCACGGCCCATGATGATACGGAGGCCGTTTATTATATAATAACTGTCCGTGAAGCCACAGAGACTGTTGAAGTCATAATCGCGGTCCGTGACGTTCTTTGACGTCTTATTCACGGTTCGCGACGTCACGGAGGCCGTTGACGTAATAATCACGGTTCGTGACGCCACGAAGGCCGTTGACGTAATGATCACGGTTCGTGCCGTCACCGAGGCCGTTGACGTAATAATCACGGTTCGTGCCGTCAAGGAGGCCGTTGACGTAATAATCACGGTTCGTGCCGTCACGGAGGCCGTTGACGTAATAATCACGGTTCGTGCCGTCACGGAGGCCGTTGACGTAATACGTAATGATCATACGATGACAGTTGAAAATACGGTTGTCAAGGCTGCATCCGTGACGACGATCAAACAATGTACGTAATGATCATACGATGACAGTTGAAAATACGGTTGTCAACGCTGTTCCGTGACGACGATCAAACAATGGACATGGTAATCATACGATGAATGTTGAAAATGTAATTGCGGGATAAACTAGCTGCCCTAGAGCTCAATGAGCGCACTTCTCCATGATAAATTGCCCATTATTGAAATGATCACTTGAGATCAAAATCCCTTGAACTTGTGATTAATATATAGAAATAATATTCGAATGAAAATATCATATTTTAGTTGCATATATTAAGGTGGCACTTAAACTAAAATTAAACACTTTACAAGAATGTTTCTGATTTCAATCTTTTTATTACAACACTTCTCTTTAACTTCACTTCTTGTTGTTTGTTTGTTTGTTTTCATTAAATATATGTCTTTTCAATCATGATAAACTTGGATGCCATTGTATATCATAGCGCAGTCGACTATCTGGTACAAATCTTATAATCGATATTTAACACACTTCTATGGTTGATTCATGCATTGTTTCCAACTTCACGAAAGTGTGCAAAATTTCAGATCAATTGGAGAGGTAGAACTGTGTTAAATATCGATTATAAGATTTGTAGCAGACAGACAAACAAACAAGAAGTGAAGTTAAAGAGAAGCACTGTAAAAAATGAAATAAATAATTTTGTCTGCTACAAATCTTATAATCGATATTTAACACACTTCTACCTCTCCAATCGATCTGAAATTTTGCACACTTGCGTAAAGTCGCAGACAATGCATGAATCAATTGACAGAATAATTAATGTTCATAATTTAATTTTTTTCATAACAAAAAACATAAAATTTTTTAATATGAAAATAAAATTAGAAATTCATTGTACTTGTGAACATCAGAGACACTGGATTTTTTAGAAGAGTTATCTCTAAAAAGTAATTTTTAAACGCATATTGCATTACGAGAAAATTTTTTTACTAGGGTGCGAACAATGTCAAGTTATTAAAAACTACGAAAATGAACATAAAACTACACTTTGCCGGCGGAATTAATAATTCAATCACCTCCAAATTTACGGTAATCACAAGTTTTGACAATCGTCATGCACTGCGGTCTAAGCTATACGCTGCATGCAGTCCACAAGAACCCGCTTCGCACATGTACAGTTACGCACAAAGAAATGTCCCCAAAAATTACCAAATTTTGTCTCAGACGTTTATAATAATAAAATTTTCATAATAAATATCTGGAGAGACAATTGACTTTTAAATAACTAAGTCATACACAGCCAACCGGATAAGGCTATCCAGTTTAGACTCATCAAATAAAAGTTCCACCCCGCTCGGTGTGAAAATATTTTTAGGGACGCTACTCATTGATGTGTATAACTTTCAGTTCAATCAGCTCTTTATTGTCGTCACTAAGGTGGTCGCTCCAGCTACTAAAACGCAATTATCAGCGAAGTCATGAATGGTTCCATCTTCCTTTTAAAGAGGCTTAAATTGGCCAGTTGATATATCATTCCAGTTTTACCGAAGCACCGTCTGAACAAATGTATATCAGTACTGCTAGATGGAACCTTAATGCATTTCATGAACATTCTTTTATCAACAATCTCATATGCAAATGATGGTAAGCAAACTGATGAGCGAGGCGACCAAATTTTTGCTATAGTAATGTGAAGGCGTAATTACTGTACCCTTAGTGCTTGGTGTCTCGTCGACTGAAAATCCCTGAACTGGACAAGTAATGTTACAGCAGGGGCCATACTTTCAAAACTCGCTAAGTGAACGTAAGTACTTACGCTCTATTTTCTTGTATATGATTGGTGGATTTTGCTTGAAAGGCCGTCAATGATTGGCTGATGAAATTACGATCTCTTAACTTTTTTTGAAAGTATGGGCCCAGTCTAGCAGACAATTCTAGCAGACAATCAAACACGGACGTAGATTATTCGGAACCAGTTCCAGAATGAAGTCTTAGAACCTCCAATAACTTTGTCTTCACCGGAGACATAATGGGCAGTCGGTCATTGCACCCGTTCAAATCCGATATTAGTTCACTGCAATTTGGTGCTTATATGAAATTGACAACAAATAGCAAATCACAGTGCTACCTAAGTAAAGAAAATCAAATATTACAACAAATAAGCAGAGCTTAATAGAACTTATTTTGGTTAGTAGCAGAGCAGCTTGCTGGAAATAAGTGGACTTACTGCCAATTTTACTGCCAATTATCAATTAAAATCAGGTGAAATCTGACACTTAATAGCTAGGCTTAAAAATCCGTGAAGTTGTGCTGAAATAAACTTATAACAGAACACACCAAAATTTATGAAAGAGAAAATAAATTCGAAAAAAATTCAGTCACCACCCTAATATATATCCTCAGAATTATTGTCTTACTTGTATACAGCGGATGTTGGAATGTATATACATTCCTCTTCTATAGCAAACCTAAGTAAAGAAAACCAAATATTTCAACAAACAAGCAAAGCTTAATAGAACTTATTTGTGGTATCAATTCTGCACTTTCTTGTCAGCTATGCCCGGGAACAAGTTATCGGTAAATAATAGTTCATTTTCTATTTGATTTGTTGGAAATTATATACGCTGCCTTATATTAATATACATGAGGCAGCGTCATGCATTAAATTAGCGTCCCTTTTTATTCTTCCTACATTAATTGCTGCACATAAGGCTGTGTTATGAACGTGATTCTGTACATGAGGCGAGTCTAATGCTTATAATTATATATAAGCATTATAATTATTATATAAGCCAGTGTATACTGATAATAATAATAAGCCAGTGTATAATTATTATAAATGTATGAAACCTCTGCATGAGGTTTCATACACTTGAACCTTGGCAGTGCTTGGGGTGCTTCACATGTTTAGGATTCAAATTTTATAAATAAAAAAATGGATGGAGTGAATAATGACGTGACCAAATTGACAGTCAACGAAGCAAACTCCTCGAGGAGCAATAGAATCGAGTGAAAGAACAGAGACGTAAAAAGTTTAGGGTACAAAGTGTGCCAGAGTTTAGGGTACAAAGTGTGCCGGAGTTTAGGGTACAAAGTGTGCCAGAGTTTAGGGTACAAAGTGTGCCAGAGTTTAGGGTACAAAGTGTGCCAAATAAAAAAATCTTTCTTACTCGTCTAGCCAAGTTTTTTTGCTCGCTGCTGATCGTGCAAGTCGTGAATGCTTAATAAGAATCAGGTTCTACGAGCACCAGATTAAAGGAATATTATTTTTTTCAGATATTTCCGAACCCAGAAATTTCCACAACTATAAAAATGTTGTTTTAGAGTTTCATCCATTAGGGAAAAATCTATAATTTTTTACAAGGGAAAACATATTTTTTACATTTTGCAAGGGAAAAATCTAGAAATATTTTGCAAGAAGGTACTTGCATATAAATGAGAATGTTGGAAAAATCCCATTGCGATGGAGTATATAATGAGGCTTTTGAAATGGAAACAAATGGAGGGGGGAAAAAACCCTGTACTATAGGGGAAACCGTCCCGTCTGAAGAGAAGCTCCAACAGCCGCGCCCCACGACCACCGCCGCGTCTGAAGTCGAGGCAAGTTTGATCTTGTTTGCCGTCCCTAATTTATGCACCCCAGACAAGTCAGATCCCGTTAGCCGTCTTTAATTTTATGCACCCCACGCAAGTCAGATCCCGTTTACTGTCCCTAATTCTATGCAACCCGGGCAAATCTGATCCCGTTTGCCGTCCCCCGTTTTACGCACCTCCAAGGCAAGTCGGAGTCCGTTTGCCGATCCAGTTTGGCTGGCCGACTGGATGGTAGTTGAAGCATGTCAAAATTCAATTACGATTATATATGTGATTACTCAGATACGTGTATTAAATGAATTAAAACTTATATCTATTCAAATCAATAACATGAAATACAATGATTCGCCCACTATTGCCACAATATACACAATATATATGCTATATTTTTTTAGAATTTAATGTAAAAATTGGGTCGCCTGCCGAAGACCACCACTGCCCTGGATGTAATGGACCATCATGATTCCTGCCTTCCGGGACGTAACCTTCAGCACTTCAAGCCGTCCGTATCGGGTCGCCTGCCGAAGACCACCACTGCCCTGGATGTAATGGACCATCATGATTCCTGCCTTCCGGAACGTAGCCTTCAACACTTCAAGCCGCCCGTATCTAGGCCGTGCGTCGAACCAGCCCTCGGTCGAACGGCCACTCGTCCACGGACGATAAATTTTGGAACAGAAGTATGCTATCTGAAACCTAACCTCAGATGCGGTGAACGTAAAATTTACGTAATTTAACGATGCCCGGAAGTCATATTCGATCCGAGGCCTGGTGGTGCAAGGCAGGTTTTATGCAAGGCCGGAGGAGGAGAAAACCGAGTGGTTCACGGCTGATTGGTGGATGTCCGGATAGATCCAAGGCTTTCGATTCAGGGCTTATTGGCGCACAAAATGGGGGTGCAAGGCTGCGCTCCCTAAAAATTGTCGATGCTTTTTATGTTAAACGATGGGTAAAAACTGAACACATGTTCCGGTTTTTTATTTCGATCTTTGCACTTTTAGTGAATTGTTTTAAGTCGACTTATTTCTGTCCGGTGTCAAGTCACTTGACCTGATAGAGATTGAGGACGAGTCAACATCTGATAGACACGTGATAGATCACGTGATCAAGACCTCAGTAGTGGGCGGAAGCGAAGCTTTTAAAGGTCTAGCAATCTTAAGCAAAGCCCCCAGCAGCTGATGAGCACTCCGCGATGTAGCGTGATGGTAGAGTTCTCCGACCTTACGGTCGATGCCGTAGCTTATAACTCTGTATAGCAACTCTGTATTACCACCCCGTATACAAGATACGTTATCTGGACTTATGTATCTTACTTACCCTCACTACCTTAGTCGAAAAACCCGATCCTCAGGTAGAGCTTAATATAAAGAGCTCTATTTCAATGTCTTGAGCGCAACCTCGGACATTTCGAAATTTATGACAAACGACGGATTAGCATCAAACACGAGGATCACAGACATCGTATCACAATGGCACGCCTCTTAGACTGGAATGAAAAGATGGTAGCGTCAAAATTCATTTGAATTTACGTAAATACGAATATTAGATGCCAGTTAAAACTTCAAAACCGAAATAGTTGCAGCGTTCCGTCAAAGCTTAGGAACGCTGCGTACTGCGTTTTTTAAATGAGCATGCGACAATGTTGAAAGTTGCACTTCAATGTGAATCTCATGCCTAATTGAAGGTGAACCTCCAGTTCTTCCTTGCTAATCGGGTGGCAATGCGTTATGCATTGACTGATAATTTAAATTAGTAAAATAATGCATAAATTAGATCGTAATGAAAGTTAAATCGTGAGATCGGTGATAATTTTCTTATGGGTTTTGTCACGGCATAAATTATGGAATTAACTGGTGATAAAGTCCTTATTAAATACTGAGCTATTTGTGCTTGGAATGAAATAACCCAATCATAGTTTTGATTCCTGTTAGCCGCTGGCTCAAAGATGCCCCAAGCTCGCCTAGCGGTGTATACTAGCGGCTCCGTGTCCGTTTTAGGTTCTGGTTGAGCGAAGGAAATAAGCACCTGATTAGGATCTGGTCAATTCCTTGACGACCGTGGGGGGACCTCGGGGCTCACGTATTTGGTACCGGATACGTTCGGGACAGACACGGCCGAATCTGAAAAATGCGTTTAAAAAAAGCCCTCTCCCTTTCCCCTTTTATGGGGGGAAGGGAGGGGACATTTGAATCATCGCGGCACAATGAAGCAAGTGGCAAGTTAACACGGGTTTGAAACGGGAATAATATCAGTTAATGCAACTTCCCCCAACTTGCCACATTACCCACAACATTCTCTTATATTTGCCAAAATGCAAGATCCTCTCACATTGCCCGAGCAAAATTATCTTCAACATTCACCAGCAGTCAGCATTGTCACACATTTCCCAAAACCAAACTTTTTTAATATGCAATATCACTCAACTATCAACATACTCCAATATTCAACACTGCACTATATTATCCCACATCATCCATGTACGAAACATTCTACCATTTACTCGTACCAAACACTCCTAACTGTTGCGGTAGTAGCGGCCGGTGCCAAACATTTACCACGTACGGCAGAGCAAAACATTATATCTCACCTTAACCTGTATTAAACCTTCTCTCATATTCGCCAGCACTATATATTCACAAATACTGTTAAGCATTCTCCCGCATTAACCAGTTGAATCAGTCCTCAAAATTCTCCCAAAATTTTAGTAAAAAACAGCTTATTGCATCCACAGAGCTTAAGGGGAGCGTCTAGGGTAAAATTTATCTCGGCTATTTACAGCTGAATCACTCTGAAACGAGGTACACATATGAAAAACAGAAATCTAAGACTTTTTTGTTCATGTGAATTTTTCGAAAAAATAAAAAAAACGTGAAAATCTAAGAAAACGGCCAAGAAGGGGGTACCGTTGAAATCTATCTCCTCCTTGGATTTTCAAGCTAGAACATCGAGACACATATCATTCGATGCGTAAAGACCATATCCAAAACTGAACACGGCGGTTTTTTGGATTTCTCATTTTTGTGGGTGTGGGAGCATTTTTCGAAAAATTTTCGATTTCCTCTTCGCCACCCCCCTTTTTGCGGAATAAAATCCAAACTATAACGAAATTATAAAAACGCCCGTGTTCAATTGTAGATAATTTTGTTGCGCATTGAACGGTATATGTCTTATCGATGTAGCTTCAAAACTCTAGGAGGAGATAGGTTTTCCGTGACAATAAGTTGGAATGTTGAGGAGAGCGCGACAAAGTCCCGCGCGCACCGCAATATGCGCTCAATGTAGCATAGATACCAAACTAAACTTTCTGGAGCTTAATTCCACTCGAGGATGATGGGAGCGACTACATGCACATCTCTCCGTACAACGCCCGGAGGCACACTGAGTTAAACCTCATAGAAACACTATATTTGTAGTGCTGGGCAGCGAATTAGTTCCTATGTAATTACTGAAAGAACACCCCCCACCCCGCCCCCCTTTCATGAAGTGTCGTGAACGCATAAATTAACGTACAGAGATGGTAATGGTACCGTTGGATAGGCCAGAATGTCAGCTTTAAGATGAGCCTAAACACGTAACTGCAGCACAACTCAAGTAGACACTATATTATGGCAGTGGTACCGTTGGATAGGGCAGAATGTCAGCTTTAAAATGAGTATAAAAACCGAAAAAGAGAAAATTTTCAATGTAAGGGTTGACGCTCCCCTTAATTCTAACCATTCCAATATAGCAAAAATTCAATATAGTAGCTAATTCCTGTTTCCAGGTATGAAGTGAATATATAGCGAAATTATGCACGGAAATGCAATTTTTTCCAATCCTTTGTACCTAAAATTCTCGAAATACACACGTGCAAATAACAATAGTTCGATTTCATTTCGAATAGAGTTCACAATAACAGAACCGTGCAACTTAGTTACCTTACAAATTTTCTCTGTAACCCTGTTGTACCGCGTCTTCAGCAGCAAGCTGTCCGCCGACCATTTAGTAAGGTTGCCAGATGCCACTACTCAACTTAAGCACGCAATGTTAATCGACTCGAGGAGTCTATATAAGTTTTCGGTTCCACAGTCCACAAAACAATCCAGATGTCTTGGTTGGGGAAACAGAAATTATAACCTCGAGTAGAAGAACACGAGCAGCTGAAATAACACGTTCGTGTCAATATACCCCTAGCCAAGTTAAAAATTTCAGCAAAAGTCTTTAACCTCGACGGTGTGTTCTTAAATGTCGTTATTCCGGGTATTCCAAGCTCCAACCGCCAAAGAACTTCACTTTAGGAGGCACTGGACATTAAACCCTTAGGAAGTTGAGTTTCTAAAGATTCCTAAATTAACTTGTGCAGCCTTTAGAAACTTGATTGTTTTCTATTAGCTTGCATCGCAGTTCACACTAATGATACACGATTGAAACGAGAAGCATGTCTAATATAATTATCAACCGCACTCGACGAAATGCACCGAACTACTGACAGCTTGACACCAGAGCGTCGGGGGTAGTGGGTACGGATAACCCCACCTTGAACAGGAAGTATTTTGGGGGCTGTTTATTAGTCCTATACCTCGAAAGCGTGGGTTAAGCCGCAAAAACAATGCAAGCATGCCGCAAAAACATTGCATGCTTGTTGTTAGAACGCGACGCAAATATATAGACATAGAAGTAACACGAGCGTGTTCAAGACAACGCAATGCGCCACGCGTGTTTTACATATTTGCACATCGCAAGCGTGTTAAGGGGAGCGTCTGGCCAACTTTTTTGGATTTGGCTTTTCGTTTTTTAGTCTTATCTTAAAGCTGACATTCTGAGCTATTCAGCAGTACCAAAACCATCTCTGTACGTTGATTTATGCGTTCAGGACAGATCCCGAAAGGGAAAGGGGTGGGGGAGTTCTTTAACAAATGAGATAGGGGGAAATTAGCTGCCGAGCACATAAATAGAGTGTCTGCTTGAGCTGCGCTTCAGTAACCCGACTGGCGTCGTACGGGGTGGTGTGCTAGCAGTCGCTCCCACCATCCCTGACTGGAATCAAGCTCCAAAACGCTTAGTTTCGTATCCTTGCTACACTGAGTGGCTATTCCGGTGCACGCGGTACTTTGTCGCGCTGTCCTGAAAAGTTAATTTATTGTCACGGCAAACCTATCTTCTCCTAGAGTTTTGAAGCTACAGCGATGAAACATACACCATTCAATTTGCAATTAAAATATTTATCAATTTGTCGTATTTTTTTCGAATTTCGTTATAGTGATGAAAATATTTTGAAAAGGGGGGGAAATTGAAAAAAGCGGAAAATTTTCGAAAATTTTGGGAAAAATGCTCCCACATCCACAAAAATTAGAAATTAAAAAAAAATACAACGAATCGATGGATATTTTAATTGCGAATCGAATGGTATATGTCCCATCGCTGTAACTTCGAAACTCTAGGAGGAGAGAGATTTCTACAGCACCCCCTTTTTGGCTGTTTTCTAAGAATTTCACGTTTTCTTCCAATTTTTCGAAAAATTGACACGAATAAAAGCTGTCTATTTTTCGGCTTTACATATGCATGTGTACCAAGTTTCAAAGTGATCCGTCTGTAAATAGCCGAGATAAAATTTTGGCCAGACGCTCCCCTAAAAAGAAACGCAATGTCCGTGTTAGATAGGGTGTTGAAGATAACGCTGTTCACGTATGCGCTGCTGAAAACGCGTGTTGACGAGCATCAGTAGCAACCCCATTGATATAAAAGTAACGCAGGTTAGTTGAAGATAACGCAATGACAACGTATTTTTCTATGCGCACGCAAAGCAAGCGCGTTGACAGACACGCATTGCACGCGTGTTGAATCTCCAGCAACTCTTGCGTGAGCAATACGCACTCGATGCAAGCGTGTTGAAGGTAACGAAGCGCAAGCATGTTGTCGTACACGCAATACAAGAGTGTTTAAACGCTCGCGTGTTGATAACTTCGTACACATGCACAATGCACATGCAGCGTCACAACTAAAGGCAGGGGCTTGTCACGCTTGCGTTACGAACTCATGCCAGCTACTGAGCAGGGTAAGCCAATGATGGCCTGACAAGCCGCTGATTTCGTATGTTATTTGACCCTTATATTTTTCCCCATGGAATTACACAAAATAGCTCCTATTGGGCGGCTAAGTAGGGGAGGCGGCCATTTCGCATCTGAATTCATCTCTAATCAGAGAGTTGCAACCGAAACCCGACCGACAGCCGCGTCTAAATTTTGACAGGGTATGAGGTGAGAATAAAGCCCTGGGGCCATACTTTCAAAACTCGCTAAGGTAACGTAAGTACTTACGCTCTATTTTCTTGTCTATGATTGGTGGATTTGTCTTGAAAGGCCGTCAATGATTGGCTGATGAACTTACGATCTCTTAACTTTTTTTGAAAGTATAGGCCCTGTTGAGCTTACTTTGATGGCCATGCAGGTACGCTTGGCTGGTGGTGGCAGTGTTGTTCTTGGCGAACGCCATCACCGCCGGGTACATGAGGAGCTTCGGCGTCATCTACAACGCCGTCGAGATCGCCTACCCCGACACCTCTGCCACTGCAGGGGGCGCCGTCGTCGCTCTCCTCTCCGGATGTAGGAACATTTTAGGTGCGACAGTTGAATTACGGATCGGTTAAAAAATGTAATAAAAATGTTGAATTTTTCTAATGCGGACTTGCCGAATGTGGCAGTGATATACAGTAGTATGAGCAGAACATGAAAGGAATTACTTATTATAAAATGATAGGCGTATTTTGACGATGATGGCATATAATTGCATTCATTACACATATTGCCGTCTGAACCATTTTTCAATTTAACAAATAATGAAAACTTATTTTGAATAATTTGACAACTTTGCAAGACGAATGACAAAATTCTCATATACTTGGGTGCTGATTAAAGATATTGCTACGGGTGCTTAAAGCCACGAAGAGTATTAAGAAATGCGTTCAAATGTTCAGAAATTGTTTTGAATTTATTTCAATACCAGCACCTGCGATGGGGGCAGCCGCGGTCCAATTCGGGGCGAGGTTGGTCATGATATGCGGTATTTTCCTTTGCTCCGTGGGCCTGTTTGCTTCCTTCTTCTGCAATTCTGTCGACACCCTCGCCATTACGCTGGGTGCCATGATGGGTAAATACTATTTTTCATATAATTCAATGTCTAATCATCAAGTAACAAAATAATTAACTATTCAAAACTCAAAAGTAATCTTGTTCTGAATTCGAACAAATCCCCCCCCCCCCTTTTGCTGTAGCTTGTAAATAAATATTCCCCGATACTTTTGAAAGATGTTGGTTACTGGCTGTCAATAGTTATGATACTGGCCATAAGAAGTGTACTTGAGTGCATAACTTCTACTTTGTTTTCCAGGCACGGGCATGTGTGCAGTGTATACCGGACAGATTATAGTAATGCCGGACTATTTCCGCAACAAAAAGGAACTCGCAAATTCCATCCGTGTAGCAGGCCTTCCGCTCGGGGGTGCGGCCTTCCCGTTTTTCTTCCTGCCCATATTCGAAAATTTCGGACTTAAACTCACCTTCATTATCTTATCAGCATTGTTCGCACAGCTTGCCGCGTTTGTATTCCTGATAAGACCATTTTCAGTTCATGTAAAAATGGCTGAAGTCCAAAAATCACGCAAAGAAAAGAGGAAGCAAATCGCTACGAACTCTGTAATAGCTATAAACCATACAGAATCACCACAGGAAACTGAATTAAAGGCGAAAAAATTTGACCTAAAGCTTTTCTTAAATCCTATTTATTGGACTCATATTGGTGCGATTGTCGGATTGTCAGCTGCTCTTCCTCAAGCTCATTATTTCTTGGCCGTTTACGGCAAAGCCATCGGATTCTCACTTGAACAAAACTCTATTTTGATCGCGTTCCAATCGGTGCTGGACGGCGTCACTCGACTTTTGATCGGCTGCATGCTTGACAGAAAACTTTTCAAGAAGACGCACTGCCTCGCAGTGTGGTGAGAAACAGCCGAACGCTTGAGCTTGAAACATGCACATTACTATGATAAGATTTATATTACCATTATTCACCTTGACCATTCAAAAGTTCTTAATAACTTCAGTAATAGACTTAGTTTGCAACATTGTGTGCTCGAACCACTAGTACCAGTAGTACGAACCGCCATTCCTAACTACCAGTAGTTAGTTTCTGGGTAAAATTTCTTCGTTCTTTGGTTCGCAAAAATAATCACGAGCATAATGAATAGTTGCAGTCACTTCCACTCATTTCACACTTTACTTACCACTTTTAACTTATATACAACAGCCTGGTATCAGCCGGCATTGGTACTGTAATGATCCCAGCGTCAACCAACTTCTGGGTGGTGATGTGCACCTTTAGCCTTTTCTCGCTCGGAAGCTCCGGCTACTTCGGTACCATCAATGTCATTCTCATCGATCAATTTGGGGCATACAACGTGGCGTCCTCTTGGGGATTCATTCGTATGATCCAAGGAATCCTAAATTTTTTGTACCCTCCACTACTTGGTATGTAACAAACATTTAATCTCAAAATTCGTACAGTGATCTTGAGCAGCATCAGGCTTTTGTCCCATAAATAACTGAATTTATGTCAGTTGTTTTGTAGCTAAATAGCTCAATTTACGGTTGCAATGTCTTGAACATCGTGTTACATGCAACCCAAATCGTCAATTTTACTAGAGCAAACTTGGATGCATAATTTCTCATGTTACAAAATTCTTTCTCAAACATTCATATACCTGGAATTCAGCAGCATTTCGAGGAAATTTACGAATTTTACTATTTTCAGGTTATTTCGTGGATGTAACGGGCAGCTACCTTCTGACTTTCGTGATCATGGGCATCGGTACCATTTTCGCGGGTCTCTGCATCGCAGTACAGCCTCTCGTTGCCCGGGCTGCTAAGATCGACATGATTTTCTATTAGACGAGAACAATGACTTCGACTGATGAATGTTATGCTGACATTCTATGTGAATCGCCGGAAAATTTTAAATAAAATTGTAACCGAAGCCAATTCGCGTCGGTCGCTTAATTAGTATGAAGCATTGTTAATTACTACGATTGGAAAGGTATTTTCAGTGTAATTCACGACATATTGATCATGTTATACGCGTCATTGTGAATACCTCGTGTTATCACTGTGAGATTTCTGTAATAAAACGTATTTGACACAAACATCGCCAACTCCTTTCAAATAATTCATGGTCATTTATCAAATAATGAAATACTTCCTCAATTAGCATCTATATTTATTGACGAGGAAAATTGTTTATTGTTCTTTTCAGTATTTCGGCCATGTGCCCAAAGCTATGCCAAGAGAATCTAAAGATTTATATAGAAATACTTCTCAAACATTAATCTTCATACTTTTTGAGAACAATTTTAAAATAGGTTCTTTCCTTAGGTACAAAAATGTCCTCCCTTTTCAGATATAATCGTCCTTTGTTTATTAATATAATTGTGCATGATGTGCATCTGAGTACTTTGGGATGACGTCACGCTATCTTTATTCAAGGGTTGCTGAGCATGAAGGGAGAAGTAATGGGACTGGGCAGTCACTATCGCATCCTCATTCGGCTGTGCGCACCCACGCCACAGAGTGCAACGTTCCAGTGTCCGACAGTGAATTTAAGGCTTTAGCTTCTGGTTCTTCCGATCTCCGTTTATTAGAATCATTGTATATTTTCAAATAGAGACCTATTTTAAATGCAGCGTTTAGATCTTATCCACTAGAAATTGTGATGATATAGGTTTTTACTCTATTACTCTGTCTTTTGTTAAGGTTTATGTTAGGTTGAATATAGGTTTTAATTTCTGTTTTTTCTTTTAATTTCGACTGCATCACCGTCTGATTGTGTTTTGTTCTAATTTTTTTCGAACTGACGAAGGAGCTGGACTCCGAAACGTTTTCAGTAGAGATATGGTAATTTTTTGTGGTGTTTTCTTCACCACTGAATTTGTAATGAATTTGTGATCTAGGCAATCAAGTGACATTAATACTAGTAATCATAACGAGATGCGTTTGTTAACCTAATTGTTATCATTATCAGATGATTCCAGGCTTCATGACATAGTAGTCAACTTAATGTGCTACAGGACTGAGGACAGTAGAATAGACACGGCAAGAAATGTAAGGACACGGCAAAAAAATAGACACGGCAAAAGTGCAAGTAAGACCAGCAATGAAAATCTAAATGTTCACGAGATATTAAAACCGAAGTAACGACAAAATGACAGAAGTAACGTAAAAACCAATTGATTTACATTTGCAATGGTGTAAGAATAGTAGCGTTGAGTGATAAGATAAGATTGCAAGAGGATAATAACAGTGCGATCCGCATCAGTACAGGAATAACGTCCTTATATTTTAAAAAAATTTGCTAAGTACATATATGTACGAAATAGAAAATCAAGTGTCAAGTTTCAGATGAACAGATCAAATGCGAATTGTACTCAGGTATGTCAATGATATCTTCGTTGTCATTCGAGATGAAGCACAACTTAGGCATCTACGAATGGCCTTTTAAACTAATTCTGACTTGAAGCTTACTTACGAACTCGGACGAAATCGTACTTAACCTTTTTTGATATATTCGTCCGAGCTAAAAATAATTAGTTCGTCACCAAAATATGGCGGAAACAAACAGATGTCGGGATCGGAAGAGTCCTGAACACCGCCTGCGAATGCTCCGAGTGCTACAAAAGAAGCACAATACATGCATTCATCCAACGAGCTCTCAAAAAATTGCCAATAAAAAAAATTGTCAACAAAACTATTTCTCTTGTCCGCAATGAAACCTGCGTAAAGATACAAATGCCAACCATACTAATATCTGAAAAATATAACTCAGTACTCACTGCAGTGAGTGACAGAGAGCGCATTTTCTCGTCGACGAAAACTTGAGGTCGCGAACGGACGGACAGACGGACAGACAGACAGACAGACGGACATGGCGAGCACAATGGTGCATTTTTTCCATAAATGAGAAAATGCGCTAAAAAGTAACGAATTTTGAAATTATTCACCAACAAAACATTCAAGTTAACATTCGGAAATATTTTTCAAAATACATAATTAATTCATTATTTTAGAAAAAACTGGACACTGTTTTAACCTACCTAAGTAGAGGAAAGTGCAATGAATAATTTTCCTATTATCAATATCAGTAATAGATTCAAAATGACTATAATTAGTCAGAAACATTACATTTGCTAAACACATGGCACCATGAAAACCCATTCGTTTGATATATACCTGTATTAGGAATGAATTCTAATGAAGAATGCTGCTGGATAAATTCTGAATTAAAATTCAGGGGATGAAATAAACGAAAGAAATTCCATAGTCGCAGTGTATCAAAGTTTGAAGACTCAAAATTACTCAATTTGACATGAGATGAACAAATGTCGGTTTGCGGCCCACGGAAGTCTGAAAGCGACCAGTAGATTGCTGAACTATTGCTGGTGTCCATCTTGATGGCACAGGGTTATTCTAAGTGATGTACTCAATTTAATGATTCGTATTTATTAGTATAAAATGGATAATTTATGCACCAATGGAAAGAGAAAGATTCGAAGTTTTCTTTTATATATTTATAAATATTCATATATAAATAAACATTTAATATGTCCCTCTTTAAAACTATAAACGGTAGCCAAACTCGGCCCACACACGATAAAGCATATCTTTAGTTACTGAGCGCACCGTAGCAGTGATACTGTTCTTCAGATCAACCAGAGCTGCTGGTAGAGGCGGGACGTAAACAGAGTTACTGGTAGAGGCGGGACGTAAACAGAGCTGCTGGTTGAGGCGGGACGTAAACAGAGTCGCTGGTAGAGACGGGACGTAAACAGAGTTGCTGGTAGAGGCGGGACGTAAACAGAGTTGCTGGTAGAGGCGGGGCGTAAACAGCTTCCCTGACGTAATCCCATAAGAAAAAGTCACGTGGGGTGAGATCAGGTGATGTCAGTGGCCAGAAGTGTAGAGATCTTCATTTCCTATGCGTCTTATCCTTCATTTCCTATGCGTCTTATCCTTCATTTCCTATGCGCTCGCTGTTGGGTAGGACGCCAAACTACCGACGCCACCGACAAATTCCACGTTTGAATAGGTTAAAAATATTTAATTTTCTCTTTCCATTGGCGTCTGAATTATTCCTTTTGAATTTATACTTAAATATATACGAATTTATCAAATTGGGTTAATCATTTAGAATAACCGTAATTGTAGAATTTAGCGATAAATGTTTCAAGTTGAGATAACCAAAGAAAAGGAGCGCATTAAAGGGGTGTTTGATGATTAGAAAGGTGTCATCAATAAACCTATTGTATTCTTCATTCACCACATTGGTTCATTCAATATTTTTCTTCATATCGTTGTCTAAGAAATCCAGAAAAAGATCCCTACAATGCGGTTTGTGTAAAGCTCGGTGAACAGCAAGCACAGTAGAAATATTTTCCGTACAAAAAACAATATTCGTATAAAAATTACTCTTTAAAGACAAAACTTCTAAGGGCCCAGTGTCTCCAATGTTACACATGTGCAATGAATTTCTTATTTTATTTTTAAATGTTTAGAAAGAAATATTTTTTATTAAAAAAATGTTTGAATTTTTCAATTATTTTTTTTCTGTCAATTGATTCAAGCAATGTCTTCAACTTTACCCAAGTGTGCAAAATTTCAGATCGATTGAACAGGTAGGTGCGTGTTAAATATCGATTATAAGATTTGTAGCAGACAAACAAAGAAAAAGTGAATGTAAAGAGAAGTGTTGTGAAAAGGAATAACTTTTATAACTACCTATCTTAGCTGTAGTGCTATTGATTGAAACGGTGCGGATATTAACGAGCGGAATTTAGTGTTCATCAAATCATTTTGCTTCAAGCATAAAAATCTGTATATTCAGTTTCCGAATCAGCTTCAAAATATAAATCAGTAAATAAACACTCGTCGTGAATATTCTATTATCAAGAGACGGGTTATTTAGCCTCCCATAGGCCATGAGGATAGTTGAACTTCCGGATGTCGATTCATCAAATTTATTCGCAAATTTAGAATGCTGAAGTTTTGAGGCTACAGTTTGTTTAACATCTCCGGCCATTATATCGGTACGTCGCTACACAGATCTTGTGCTCATCGATTTGAATTTTAGAACTTTCTTAGAATACTTCTGCATAACATTTCCAATCGCATATTTTATTGCATATAATAATATGATCACTACGGTAATGGTGAAAGGTTTGCACATCAACGCTATATTAAAAGAAATGTTGTGCGATGTTTCAAACCTCTTCTACTATCAGCCCTAGCAGACAACTACGAGAATGCACGCAAGTTCGGCTGAACTTTAAAGTTGTCTCTCAGTGCTTTGATATAATCAAAATGTTTGTTTTTCTCATCTGAATGGATCCTTTCTGAATGGTCTTTAATTTTAGAAGGTTTCATATCATAATTGCTTAATTAAAGTCGATAAAAAAGTAGCCCTATCGGAAATCGTAACGTACAGGAGACCATTTGATTGGCTAAATTTTTGCGTCCCTTCAAGCCACAACACAACATAAATTTTTGCGAGCAGCTTATGGAAATTACCATACGCTTCTCGCAAAAATTTAGCCATTTTAATTGTTGATAATGTTTATTTTAAACCATTATTTAGCCATTATTATTATTATTAGTTGTTGTTTATTATGATCGTTCAAGCTTGAATGGTTGTGAAAACTATATCCTTAAGATACTTTTGTATGTCAAGTTTTTAGTGGACATCTGCCAAATAATACAAATATCTCTAATTCTTCACATAGTGATTCAGCCGATATATATATTTCTTCTGAATCATATGCAATCATTTCTCACTACAATGAGCATAAGCAATTAGTTCAAAGTTTCACGCTAATATTTCTATTGTTTGCGAATAGTCAGTAATTCAGAGGATGGACTTTAATTCTATTGACAGAATTTATGCACACTTTTAAAGCTATATTCATTTCACTCTTTCATTGTATGAAATGTACTAAACAACATACACAGTAGCATACACACCTTCCATACCTGGAGCGCCGTCGGATAAAACTGCAATATTACAGAAGGAAATTTTATGATTGTTCACAAATTACTTTCAAGCATTTAAAAGTCGCTTAACCTTTGAACCAGATTCAAGATCATCAGCAAAGAGAAATCCTTCATCAGTGTTTTCAAGAGCCTAAAATCCCAACGTTGCCATTAAAAGATGTGAACTGTCGAAAGTTCATTCGTCAAATTGAATAAGCAATTTATAATTTTAGTGTTCCGACATTACAGATTTTTCAACATCTAAGGTTATTTCCCGATGCATCGTTGCACAGATTACTGCACTTAAATTATATACATTTTAAACCGTATATACTGTAAGTACTTAAAAATAACTAGTCTGCTTTTAAATCGCAATCTTCTCTGTTAATAAATTTTTGGACTTTAACCTTTTTAGAATCCTTTTCTTGATTTTTTATATATTTAATTGAAAATTTTTCATTTTATTTCGCTGATTGAAATTTGATGTAATTTTAAAATTTCTACTGTATTACAACAAAATTTTTGTATGCAAGCTCTTGAAAAACCTCACCGATTCTTTTTATTTTTCTTTTTCGACCCTTATCAATTCATCGACCACTTTGGTTCAGTCTTGACGTTGACGCTCCGAGTATGAACGCCTGCAAGAACAGACTAGACGAAGCTATGCAGGAGCATATGTTCAGTCTTAAAATGCCTAGCAAATTACGGACCAGGCAATAAGTCTATTCTATTCTATTCTATTCTATTCTATTCTATTCTATTCTATTCTATTCTATTCTATTCTATTCTATTCTATTCTATTCTATTCTATTCTATATGCAGGAACTCGATTTCGGCCACGATGCCGACCCCTGATAGAAACATAAGCATAAATATGAGACTTATGGTGTGATGGACAGCGGGAAATCTTTGGAGCTGAAAACAATGGTGGGCTGGTTATGTTCAGTATAATTGTGAATCCAAAATTCAAATAGATCCGATTTTAGTGAATGATAATAAAACTATAGAATTTGTAGATCAATTTTTAATTGTAATTTCTAACACGAATGGAAAACTAGTTATTCCCTGTGATAAACACGACGGAAATTCGTTCAATATTGTTCAATAATTATAACATGACTACATATACTATTAGTTGAGAAATTGATCAAATATTTCGCAATTCACCTTTTATTAGATCAATGAGAACATTTTGCTTCACCTACTAAAAAGTAGCTGGTAGCTTCATTTAGCAGCCTACGGGCTGGCTTAGAGTAACGTACTACTGCTTGCCGCTGAAATGTTTCAATAATACTCCGTTTTAATCCACGTTTACTTTGCTCTAAATACGAAAAACATATGTCACTTAGCGGTGTTTTGATAATCCGGCCCCAGCTTCCTACTTATGCTTTTTTCACTCATGTCTCAATAAGATTAAAATGGAAGAAAATTTCTGTGTAGCTTTCAAAAATTCGTACTTCATCTTATTCATGAATCTCTCATTTTTGGAATACTACCCATAAATGCATTCAATGTTCTGTTAAAATGCCTGCACTATCGAAGAAATTTGCTTACTTCGGTAAAGGTCGGTCATCGCGCTGGTCTACGGGGAAATACCGTTCTGACAGTGGTGGGCAGTAGCGCGCTATATGTAGCGATAGCGGTAGCGGCGCTACATTTAAGCAATTGTAGCGGTAGCGGTAGCGCCCGTTGCATTTAGAGCATGTAGCGGTAGCGGTAGCGGCCGCTACATTTCAAAGTAGCGCTGCAAAGCTCTGCGTTCTGAATCACCTATTAATACGAAGTCTGCGATAAAACTCGACTAATGAAACACAATACGAAATAATTTAATACGATACGACAAGTGCAAGCAGAAGCAACGTATTCTTTCTTAGGATCACGGATAAAGATTGATGTATTAGAATTACAAAAAATTGATATTTCGTATATGTCGATTTTTTGGATGCGCTAACTGGTTTGATGCTTTGGACACTTCGATGCGCGTGATGGACACGTGCAAACTACCCAAGCATCGGATGATTTTTTGCAAGCACTCACGTGCTCAGAAATGATTGTGCACATGCATTGAAGCCCTCACCGCAAGGGACCGTTGCAACGCTTCATTCATAGTTCCTTCGTTATCGCGAGAACACCTGGATAGGTGCTCTAGGATAGGTGCTCTGGATAGGTGGATAGAGCACCTTCGTTTATTTATTTACACTATAGGAGGCAGGTGGTTCTTTTGGCTTAAATTGGCTCTCAACGCCCGCGTAAGTAATCGAAGATTTTTTGGATATCTCGGGAACTATTCATACTTAGGATAAATATTGCTTCAGTTTCTTTACAGAGATGTTTCCAAATTTCAGAGCTCAATGGACACGAACTTTTCATAATGGCCCTCTGTTGCGGTACTTTATAATACCATCAGGACCGTTGTTTTAATTTGTATACGAATAAATAGTTCACCTGGTTTGAGGGACTACAGTAACCTCACTCTAAACATCGTAACACAGCATTGCAAATGTTGTTGTTATTTTATGAAATAAGCTCGAAAAATGACTTAATCTCATTAATAATAGCTGAGGATGGGAGTAAAGCAGAATCAAGTGGAATTAAATTACAAATTATTGCCACGAAAATAAGGTTATTGTTTATCACAATGTCGGTATTTGACTGCCATTTTGGATCATCGACATCACTGAAGCCGTTGACATCATAATCTCGGTCCGTGACATCATAATCTCGGTCCGTGACGTCATAATGAAGGTCTTTGACGTCACGATGGGTGAAATCATGGTTGAACTAGTATAAGGTTGACCCACACTGTTAGATAAATGACCGTTAACGGTATTACCGGCGTTTCAGTGGCCGGTCGGCACGTGAAAAGAAACACCGTGCCACCGTTTTTATTCCAATTTACCACCAGAAATCCGTAAAACATCTGATAAAAACGGCGAAACAGTTTATTTTCACGGAGCGACCGGCCACTAGGACGCCGGTGGGACCGTTTTTTCACCGTTTTTTCTAACAGTGCATCAGAAGCCCAAATTTGCGGATGTAGTTCGTTATTCGCCTGTGACGTCACTGATCTCAGTGACGTCACGGGCATTAACCAATCATCGAAATGCGCTCAAACCAGTCAACCAATCCGTCATGGGAAAGACGGGTTTGTTTACGTTTCTCGATCTTAACGGACGTAACAAGAAAGCTGAACTGAAAGACGGAACTTCTCGTGGGTCAACCTTATATAGTTCAACCATGGGTGAAACGAGGGCAGATTGTTAAATGATGTACTTAACATTTATTGACAACAAGATAGCAGGTCACAGTGTAATATAAGTAACGAAAATCAAATATTGCAACAAATAAGCAAAGCTTAATAGAACTTATTTGTGGTTAGGAGCAGAGCAGCTTGCTGGAACTGAGTGGATTTACTGCCAATTTTACTGCCAATTATCAATTAAAATCAGCTGGAATCTGACACTTAACAGGCTTAAAATCTGTGAAATTGTGCTGAAATAAACTTATAACAGAACACACCAAAATTCATGAATGAGAAGATAAAATCGAAAAAATTCAATCGAATTATTGTCGTACTTGTATACAGCGGATGTTGACAAGCATATACTGTATATTCCTCTTCTATAGCAAATCTTCAGTTTATAAACCCCTTCTGTACTTTCTTGTCAGCTATGCCCGGGAATAAGTTATCGGTAAATACTGGTTTATTTTTTGTCTGATTTGTTGAAAATTATATATTTTACCCACATACTTCTTGCGCATGAGGTAGCGTCATGCATTAAATTAGTGTCCCTTTTTATTCCTCCGACATTAAGTAATTGCTGAACATAAAGCTTTGTTATGAGCGTGATTCATGCTGTACATGAGGCGAGTCTAATGCATATAATCATTTCTATGCGTGAGTTTTCAAACACTTGAACCTTGAAACACTGAACACTTGAGGTGCATGGGTTGTTTTCACACTCTAAATCAGTGCTGTGCTCTAAGTGATTTTCATACACTTGATATTGGTATTGTTTGAGGTGTTATTTGTGTGTTTGATCCTTGCGTTGTTTCCGGTGTAATTCATATACTGGATTTATGATATATTTTATGTGTTATTCATACACTTGATAAATGCTGTGTTCAAGGTGTAAGGCTCTGTCAAAAACTCAGGCTTTGACAACCGGCGAAATGATGTCGAGGCCCGCTCTGCTTGGTCCGCTGAATTCAATAGATAATAATTTAGATTGTGAATTGAATAAAGGTGACTACGCCTAGTTAAACTTAATGAGTCCTTGTAAGTATAGGACTAATTCTTGAACTGAACCCTGATCTTTGGTTTGCCGCTTGCTGGCATTTTCCGGTAAAGTTCAAACACGGAAATCACTTACGTACGTTGTCCTTGCTCGCGGATCCTATAGCTGGGCCGTATACCTGATCCTATAGTTGGGCCGAATCCTATAGCTGGGCCGTATACCTGATCCTATAGCTGGGCCGAATCCTATAGCTGGGCCGTATACCTGATCCTATAGCTGGGCCGGATCCTATAGTTGGGCCGTATA
Organism: Hyalella azteca; assembly: GCF_000764305.2. Taxonomy (NCBI): domain Eukaryota; kingdom Metazoa; phylum Arthropoda; class Malacostraca; order Amphipoda; family Hyalellidae; genus Hyalella; species Hyalella azteca. Next base: position 394,177 of record NW_025946415.1, read on the forward strand.
CCTACCGCGGGACCGCTTTTCTAAAAAAGTTCATGCTTTCCTGTATAGAGAATCGTTTGAATTTTCGTTGTTCCAAATTGTTTATGAGAAGAAAACAATATTTCATGTCAAAGCTACCAGTAAACAAAAGAGAAGCAAAAAAGGATGAATATGGAACTATGGTGCCCTATTGTCTCACAATTTTGACCATATTTGCGAAATAATCTTTTGAACGTGCACTTAGGGTTATTTATGAAAACTATTCTTCTATTGGTCCAGATATTTCTGACACCACGCTTTAAATTGCTGTCAACTTTAATAGTGAGCGGAGTCAATATTAGCGGAGAACAGACCAAGCTCTGCGGTCATTGCGCTGCCAGACCACGTCAACAGAGCTGGGCAGCGCTACTTTGAAATGTAGCGGCCGCTACCGCTATACGCTCTATATGTAGCGGGCGCTACCGCTACCGCTACAATAGCTTAAATGTAGCGCCGCTACCACCACCGCTACATGTAGCGCTCTATCTGCCCACCACTGGTAACAAGTAACATGTTGACACTAGTAACAGGCTGAGGTTGACAACATTACACCGAAATCTTTCGTACAGTTTTATTCTGTAATTTATATTATGCATGTATCATGCTGGTTTTTAAATAAGATTTAATACTATTAAGTAAAATCTAAAGGCCTTATCTACATATAAATGTAGCGGCAAAACCTCGTATCACTACTTAAATATGTAGCGGGCGCTACCGCTACCGCTACAATTGCTTAAATGTAGCGCCGCTACCGCTACTGAAAATGTAGCGCGCTACTGCCCACCTCTGCACGTCAGTACGTATGCATGGGTTCCGCAGTTCTATTGTGCGGCTGGCTGCGGGCGCATACAGCACGACCTCGATCGTATTTGCACTGGCAAGTTGTACTGCGATAGTGCAGGATTCCCACTTATGGCTGTGGAAGGCACTGCGAATTGGCGAGAAATAGGCGTGCTCATGTGAAGACTTCGCCAGTGAGCAGGTTTAGAACGTGCTCACTAAGAGGGCCTTTGCTAACTAACGGCTAGAGTATTTATTCAGGAAGAGATCATTTTGAGTACAAATTATGCGTATAACAAAGTTTTAAAGGGCTTAGTGATTAGGGTAGTAATACTATCCCTGCAAGACGAATTTATGATATAAGTTATAATCCATACAAACTGTACGTGACTTTACATTGGAAATTTTCACACTAGATCCCTTTCCATTGACGATGAATTTTTTCTTAACGAAACTCGTCAGATTTGCATCTCGAAGTGCAGTCAGTGCGCGAGCTCGTAAAATTATAAGGCTGAAGTTTTTTGTTGGAAGCTACGTGATCGGAATAATCGAAGTTTAATATTGTTCAGCCAAATTCTTTATTCTGCAACAAATTATTCTAAATATAACATTCTGCACTCTGTAAACCTCCAGTACATCTATATGGTTACACTAGCTGTTAAACATAATTGCTGAAATCCGCTCAAGAGTTCGTAGTTAATAAGTAAGTTGCTTTCAATTTTTAGCTAACATTGTTGAAGGCAGTGAACCAACTGCTTACTGTTCACTGCTCTCTCGTAGTCATTCGTTTTAGAGAAGGGGATACGAACAGGCCCGATTCTGCAGTTTCTTAGAATGTGTTGCTTAAACGAAACTTTTCAGTTTATTGTTCTATTTCAGTTTATTGTTTCAGTTTATATTGTTGAATATTAGCTTCAGATTTAATACTTCAATTCTGAGATGGCAGGACGTATGACTTCATTCATCTTAATTGTAAGAATCTATCCGATTTTTCGTTTATTTTCGCGACCCCTCTGCTCAGATATATGTATATATTTGTTGGCATTGCTCTGACTTGAAAACTTGAGAGTCTCGAATATGTGGTCTGGCAAATGTATGGATCAAATATCGAATTTAAGAATAATGCTGTCTACTGAACTCTCATATAAAAAGTAATGAATAATAGTTTCCTTTCTCTGTAGTCTGTTTACTGCACCGTGTAGTGTCGTGTTCTCATCGTGTTGCATCACGTTCGCAAATATTTTGACCAATGCTCCGATTTGTTCAGCAATCTTTTCCTACTTTCTTGAGCGTTATAAAAATGTTGTTTTTGAAATTGGTAAAAAGTTATTATTTTATTATAACTTACTCTTAATTAATAGGTAATAATAATATTATTAAGTATTACTATTACTTAGTAAGTAATAATAGTGAGTAATAATTATTACTTTGCTATACTCACTGGTGTAGCAAATTTCGTGTCGAGGGAAAAATGTGCATTGATACACGTTTTTCGTGTTTTCTGTGAGTTGAAACGCTTAGTATTATAGCTAATAATCCATCAACTATCAATCAGCTCCAATAACTATCATGAATTGTAATATTCATAACAGAAAAATTTTATTTCTGAAGTGGAACCGGGTTTGACGACTTACCGCAGCGTCCTTTAATTTTTGTTTGACGATGAGCTGGGAAAAATTGTGCACAATACAGCATGTATTGAAGACTGGGAAGGAACCGCAACGCCGTGAACCTAAACCCAACGCAACGCAAACCTTAAATGGACTTGACGCCGGAAGGAAACTCTGAGCTGCTATCGTTTGATTAAATAACACATGTGTCATCAAGCGTCATAGTGAAAGTCATCTGAATGACTGGTCGTTAATTAAGAGACGACTGCCCTCATAATTATAGTACGTTTTAATTAATGCAATTAATATGTCATGAATAAATTCAGCGATATTTTCCAGCTTTCAACCCTTAGCGGAAAAAGTTGCTTATTGGTGTTGCCATACGCATACTTGGATGTCACATTTTTCGAGTGTTCAGTTCTATGATGCTAAATATTATTCAGAGGCGTGTGAAAGACATGAAGAGTGTGAAGTGCATGAAGTGTATGTTTATCTAAAGATAATTAGTTTAGGGATACAGCTCATTCAGAGTGAAAAAACGACCTAATTAAAGCGAAGTCTTTTGATATGAAACGTGTGACTCATAAGATCATAATCTTTATGTCAGTGCAAGCGGCAGTTCTTTGGTACTTGCTCACTGGCAATAATGTGTTACAAGACACAGTATTACTGCGATTATTCACAATAAATCGAAGGTTAAAATTTCTAGCTCCAAGCCAAGTATTAGATATATCTGCCATTGGCAATTTCGGTTTCAAGTAATTTTTAATTGTGTTCATCGTATGTTCATCTCGTCATTTTAGGTGATTTATGTCAGCCATCTGTTTAGTCTAGGCAAACGCAACTGATCATGTTCCACGTGTCAGGATGATATAGTTCTCCCTTGTATAGATATTTCTGTTGAATCATTTGAACACACATACCTCAGTAGAGAGAATGCTCCTTTGTTTTGAAGCATGACAAGTGAAATGAATATAATAACGCTTGATATATACAAAAACTAATTTATGGCGAAAGAATCATCGCTCCATTGAGAATTGAATGCATCCATTTCATTCACGAAATGTATGCCACAGTGAATACAGTGAAGGAATACTTAACCAAAAGTGGGCCCATTCGTTTCCACCATGATTATATGTGTCAAGTAATTGATGTGTCATCCAGCTTGTTACTGGCATTGAATTATCCAACACAATTGCTCCCTCTAATTAACCGCGTCATCAAAGCGGCTAACCGCGGTAAAAGTAATAACGGTGCCAGATCTGACAATTATATTATTAACTACCTTAATTGGCCTTAGTACCTGATTTAAAGTGAAAATTTTCCGGATTCTTCATCAATAACAGATAAAGAAGAGTCCATAATTAGTTTTACTGGTAGCGTTTTGTTGTATATTTGCATTTTCCTTATAAAGAATATTGAAAATTAATTCACCTCAATTGAATGACCCTATTTTTACTTGCTTTCCTCGCTACTGAAGTACTGATCATATTTCCAATTGCTTGAACAAATAATTTCCAGAGCTATGCACGTTCGTGAAAAATTTAACTTGCATTATGAGGTAGCATGCAACATTAAAGGCAAACAAGACACATCTCGAATTGGAATATTCTCAAATTTATTTCATCCATGTATTTCATACCATTTCATTCTGTATTCGTACCTCTTAGTGTGTGTCACACTAACTGAATCTGCTTCATCACGCATCACTTGGCATTTCATCACTTGGCTCTGAAATGGTTTAAGTAGATTCACTCAACCCATTAAACCTCCGCGGGCGGTCGTTATATGATCGGGCGTGTTTGTGCTATACGTTTTATGAGCGTATATCATTCCACTCAAGCTCGTATAACATGCCCAACATGGGGCTCGCACAGCATGTCACATCATTCATGTTCATATAAAATGCACAACATGTGGCTGGCACAGCATGTCACACCATTCATGTTCATATAACATGCCCAACATGTGGCTGGCACGGCATGTCGCACCATTCATGTTCATATAACATGCCCAACATGTGGCTCGCACGGCATGTCGCACCATTCATGTTCATATAACATGCACAACATGTGGCTGGCACAGCATGTCACACCATTCATGTTCATATAACATGCCCAACATGTGGCTCGCACGGCATGTCGCACCATTCATGTTCATATAACATGCACAACATGTGGCTGGCACAGCATGTCACACCATTCATGTTCATATAACATGCCCAACATGTGGCTCGCACGGCATGTCGCACCATTCATGTTCATATAACATGCACAACATGTGGCTGGCACAGCATGTCACACCATTCATGTTCATATAACATGCCCAACATGTGGCTCGCNTACGTTGATGGTCAGGTACGCATGGCTGGTGGTGGCTGTGATGTTCCTGTCGAACGTCGTCACCGCCGGGTCACGAATAAATAGCTCATAAATACAGCTTACGTTGATGGTCAGGTACGCATGGCTGGTGGTGGCTGTGATGTTCCTGTCGAACGTCGTCACCGCCGGGTCACGAATAAATAGCTCATAAATACAGCTTACGTTGATGGTCAGGTACGCATGGCTGGTGGTGGCTGTGATGTTCCTGTCGAACGTCGTCACCGCCGGGTCACGAATAAATAGCTCATAAATACAGCTTACGTTGATGGTCAGGTACGCATGGCTGGTGGTGGCTGTGATGTTCCTGTCGAACGTCGTCACCGCCGGGTCACGAATAAATAGCTCATAAATACAGCTTACGTTGATGGTCAGGTACGCATGGCTGGTGGTGGCTGTGATGTTCCTGTCGAACGTCGTCACCGCCGGGTCACGAATAAATAGCTCATAAATACAGCTTACGTTGATGGTCAGGTACGCATGGCTGGTGGTGGCTGTGATGTTCCTGTCGAACGTCGTCACCGCCGGGTCACGAATAAATAGCTCATAAATACAGCTTACGTTGATGGTCAGGTACGCATGGCTGGTGGTGGCTGTGATGTTCCTGTCGAACGTCGTCACCGCCGGGTCACGAATAAATAGCTCATAAATACAGCTTACGTTGATGGTCAGGTACGCATGGCTGGTGGTGGCTGTGATGTTCCTGTCGAACGTCGTCACCGCCGGGTACATCAAGAGCTTCGGCGTCATCTACAACGCCGTCGAGATCGCCTACCCCGACACGTCTGCCACTGCAGGAGGTGTCGTGGTCGCTCTTCTCTCTGGATGTAGGAACTTTTTAGGTGCGACACTTAAATTACAGATAGGTTAATTCCTCGAAAATGCGACAAAAATGTTGTATTTCTCTAACAAGGACTTAAATGTGACCATGATATATGAGGCATGTTTTTCAAGTCAGTACCGTTTTGAAATTAAAAAAAAGACGTGCAAAGACATCGCAATCATTTTATTTTTACGTGAAAGTCTGTACCTTTCTACATTCCTACCTAATTTCCGTGAATATTGAGGCACTTGTCAAAACGTGGCACCAGTTTTTGAATATTCATTCACATATTGCCGGCAATATTCACATATTGCCGCCTGAACCATTTTGTAATTTAACAAATAATGAGTATATATTTTCAATAACCTGACTACTTTGAAAGACGATTGAGTGAAAATTCCCATATACTACGGGTGATGATTGAAGATATTTTGGAGGTGAGCTTAAAATCATGAAGAGTATTAAGATATGCGTTCAAATGTTCAGTAATGTTTATAATATCAGATTATAAAAGATGAATTTGTTTTAATACCAGCACCCGTGGCGGGGGCGGCCGCGGTCCAATTCGGGGCGAGACCGGTCATGATCTTCGGGATTGTCCTTTGCTCCGGCGGCCTGTTTGCTTCCTTCTTCTGTGACTCCGTCGCCACCCTCGCCATAACGCTGGGGGCCATGATGGGTAATTAATATTTCTCAAATTATATTCCAATGTTTAATAATTAGGTAACAAAAGAATTAACAATTTAAATTAATCATGTTCTAAATTTGAATAAATTGGAGCCCCGAATGCCATTGCTGCAGTTTGTAAATAAATGTGCCCATTTTGAAATACATGGGTTAGTGGCTATCAAGAGTTACGGTACTGGCCGTAAGAAGTGAAATGGAATGCATAACTTCTACCTCCTTTTCCAGGCACGGGCATGTGTGCAGTGGGTATCGGCCAGATTATAGTAATGCCGGACTATTTCCGCAACAAAAAGGAACTCGCAAATTCCATCCGCGTAGCAGGCCACCCGCTCGGGGGTGCTGTCTTTCCGTTCTTCTTCCTGCCCATATTCGAAAATTTCGGACTTAAACTCACCTTCATTATCTTATCAGCATTGTTCGCACAACTTGCCGCGTTTGTATTCCTGATAAGACCATTTTCAGTTCATGTAAAAATGGCTGAAGTCCAAAAGTCACGCAGAGAAAAGAGAAAGCAAAGCGCTTCAAATTGTGTAACAGCCATAAACGATAATGAACCACCACAAGAAACTAAAATGAAGGCAAAAAAATTTGACCTGAAGCTTTTCTTAAACCCCATTTATTTGACGCATATTGGCACGATAGCCGGATTGTCAGCTGCTCTTCCACACGCTCATTATTTCTTGGCCGCTTACGGCAAGGCCATCGGATTCTCACTTGAACAAAACTCTATTTTGCTCGCGTACCAATCGGTGCTGGACGGCGTCACTCGCCTCTTGCTCGGCTACATGCTTGACAGAAAACTATTCAAGAAGACGCACTGCCTCGCAGTGTGGTGAGGAACAGCCGAATGCTTTTGTTTGAATCATGCAAATTGACATGAGAAGTTTTTATTGCCATTATTCACTTTGATAAATGCTTAATAGGGAAGTCCTCAATAACTTCCGTCTTAGTTTGCAACATTTTGAGCTTGAACATAAAGACCCTCTCGGTCATCTAATCTAATCCAATGAATCTAATCAAACAACCATTAGTTAGTTTCTAGATAAATTTCATTGTTCTTTTGTTCATGAAAATTCATGCGAGCAATTTGAATGCGTTGCTATCTCTTCCACTCATTTCACACTTAGCTTACCACTTTCTCAACCACAGCCTGGTTGTGGCCGGCATTGGAACTGTAATGATCCCAGCGTCAACCAACTTCTGGGTGGTGATGTTCATCTTTAGCCTTTTCTCGCTCGGAAGCTCCGGCTACTTCGGTACCATCAATGTTATTCTCATCGATCAGTTCGGAGCACACAACGTGGCGTCCTCTTGGGGATTCATTCGTATGATCCAAGGAATCCTGAACTTCACGTACCCTCCACTACTTGGTATGTAACAAAGATTTAATCTCAAAATTCAAAATTCGTTCCGTGAACTTGAGCAACGTCAGGCTATTGTTCCCTTAAATAATTTATTAATGCCAGTCATTTTGTTGGTAAATAGCTTAATTGACGGTTGAAATGTCTTTGATTTCGTGTTACCTGGCATATCCAATTGTCAGTTTGATACTAGAGCAAACTTGTATATAGAATTTCTCATGTTACAAACATCTTTTTCATACATTCCCATACATGAGATTCGGCAGCACTTCGAGGAAATTTATTAATTCTTACTATTTTCAGGTTATTTCGTGGATGTAACTGGCAGTTACCTTCTGACTTTCGTGATTATGGGCATCGGTACGATTTTCGCAGGTCTCTGCATCGCAGTACAGCCTCTCGTTGCCCGGGCTGTTAAGATCGACATGATTTTCTATTAGACGAGAACAATGACTTCGACCGATGAGTGTTATGCTGATATTCAACGTGAATCGCAGGAAAATTAAAAAAAATGTAACAGAAGTCAATACGTGTCGGTCTCTTTATTAGTATGAAGTATTGTAGATAAACACTATTAGGAAATTATTTTCAAGGCATATCACGTCATTTCGATCAAGTTATATGTTTCATTGTGATAAGCTTGTGTTATCCCTTTATGATTTTTGTAACATAACATATTTGACGCAAAGACCGCCAATTCCTCTCAAATTGCCTTATGGTCATTTACCAAACAAGGAAATAATTCCACAATTAGCCTAAATATTGATGAACGAGGAATGATTTGATATAGAGATAAAGAGTAGTTTGTTTTTTCCATAATTCGGCCATGCGTCCGAGGCTATGCAAAGAGAATTGAAAGATTTTTTTATAAAATACTTCCCAAACGTTAATGTTCATATTTTATTGGTGAACATTTTAAAATATATTCTTTCTTTCGGTACAAAGATATCCTTCCTTTTCATATGCGATCGTTCTTAATTTATAGATATAGTTGTGCGCGATGTGCATCTGCGTACGTTGGTATGACGTCACGCTATCATTATTCAAGGGTCGCCGAGCATAAAGGGAGAAGTACAGGACTGCTGGGCAGTTACTATCGCGTCCATATTCGGCTGTGCGCACTCACGCCAAACGTTCCAGTGTCCGACAGTGACTTTAAGGTTTTAACTTTTAGTTCTGGAACTTCCGATCTGCGTATTTTAGAGTCATTGTATATTTTCAAAGATAGGCCTAGTTTAAATGCAGCCTTTAGTTCTTATCCACTAGGACTTGTGAATAGATAAGTTCTTAATTTTTAATTTTTAGGTTTCTGTTAAGCTAAATTCAGGTTTTAATTTCTATATTTTTTCTTTTGAATTTCGACTCTATTAACTTCTGATTGTATTTGTTTTCTAGATTTTTCGAACTGAAGATGGAGCTGGACTCCGAAATATTCTCAATAGAGATACGATAAATTTTCGTGGAGTTTTCTTCGCTTTTAAATTTTTAGTGCATTTGCGATTAAAGTAATCTAGTGACAATAAAACTAGTGGTTAACGAGATGCCTTTGTTGACCTAACTGTTGTCATTGTCAGATGCTTCCAGGCTACAATTTATATAACATAGTAGTAAACTTGTGCTACAAGACTGATTACAAGGAAATAGAGCCATGGCAAGAAATGGAAGGCCGTGACGACTGTCATCATCTTTTTTCAGACCTAGCAAGAAGTTGTCACCCTCGTGGAAGAGAAACAATGTAAATAATTTGTCAACATATTTATTTACAATAAGAACACATTACTCGATAATTAAAAATTAAAAACAAAGAAAACACAAATAAAATTCACCACATAATCACCGAAAACGTTACAGAGACCATGCAGCTCCGACATCAGTTCAAACAGTTTCATATAATAACAGTGCAAGTAAGATCAGCAGCAATGAAAATTTAAATGTACACGAGAAAGATTAAAATCGAAGTAACGAGAGAACGACAGAAATAACGTAAAAACCAATCGATTTGCAATTGCAATAGTATAAGAACTGTAGCATTGAGAGGATAAGATAAGATTGCAAGAGGATAAGAACTGTAGCGTTGAGAGGATAAGATAAGATTGCAATAGTATAAGAACTGTAGCGTTGAGAGGATAAGATAAGATTGCAAGAGGATAAGAACTGTAGCGGTGAGAGGATAAGCTAAGATTGCAAGAGGATAAGAACTGTAGCGTTGAGAGGATAAGATAAGATTGCAAGAGGATAAGAACAGTGCGTCCCGCATCGGGGCATGAATAACGTCTTTTTATCTGAAGAAATTTTGCTGAGGGACTATACGTATGTTCGAAATTGAATATCAAGTACTTTTAGATGAACAAATCAAGTCCGAATTATACTGCAAGAATGTCGATGATATCTTCGTTGTTGTTCGAAATGAAAAACCGCTGCGGCACCTATAAATACGAATGGCCTTTTAAACTAATTCTGAATTGAAGTTTACTTACGAACTCAGACGAAATCGTACTTTTAACCTTTTTTTAGATATATTCGTTCAAGCTAAAAATAATTAGTTCGTCACCAAAATATAGCGGAGCGGAAACAAATATCGGGATCGACAGAGTCCTCAACACCGCCAGCCAATGCTCAGAGGGCTACAAAAGAAGCATAATTCCTGCTCTCATCCAACGAGCTCTCATCCAACGAGCCCTCATCCAACGAGCTCTCATCCAACGAGCCCTCAAAAACTGCTCATCCGAAAATGACTTGTATACGGAGCTGAGAAATTGCAAAAGAATAGTCAATTATGGGTTCAACTATGGAAGAATCGACACAGAAATTTCAAAATTTTGAGTGAACCAAAACAGTTTCTACAACAAACTAATAAAACAAAATTGATAATAAAATTAAACTACTGATCTATTATAAAAATAAGAAAATACAGAATCTTGTAATGAACATAAACCCTAGCAAAAAACGTCAGTTTTTCAAGAGACCAATGTAGTCTATAAATTTTCTTGCAATAGAGAAGGTTGTAGACTTCTCCCTAATATGGACTACATCGGGCTCACAACTACGACATTAAGCCGACGTCTCACGTGCCACCTTCAGTCTGGTGGACCAAAGAACCACCTGATGGAAGCCCAAAACGAGACCATCACGATATTCACAATCTGTTACTGATATGTTGATAGAGGGAAAATTATCTATAATAATTATCTGATTTTGAGCTCGTTAGGAACAATGTCCAAGAAACTGAAAAAATTATTTCTGAAATATTTCCCGAATAGTAACTGTTGGTTTTATATAATTGTTTGTTACAAACAATTATGTAGAATTTGTTCTATCATTAAAATTTTGTTCTATCTTGTTCATAAAAAATGTTCTATCTTCATCTATATACAGTTAATTTTATGGCCGGCAATAGAACTGGCAGTCGCAGCCGACAGATGTGCGATAGAACAGAAATGTCTACAGTAGAAATGGCACCGTCAGACTAGGCAGCACTAATTAGCTGCCAAGTAGTTGCACTCTGTCCTGCGGCCACGCAGCCCTCACAGAGCATCACCCCTAACAAAATTTAGAGTCGCCCCAGCATCTGGTAATCCAAATCAGAAGCTGCCGCGTCTGTAAATTTTCACTGGGTAACAAAATTTAGAGTCGCCCCAGCATCTGGTAGTCCAAATCAGAAGCTGCTACGTCTGTAAATTTTCACTGGGACCGGCTTGAACAGCTCAACGCCCTCTTTGCCGCGGCTATGGCATTTGGGTGCGCACTGCGCACACAGTGAAAGCAGGTTACCAGCGCGCTGGTTACCTGCTCAGGCTGGCGCCTGAAACTAATGATGAAACTAAAATTACTGTATCTTATCTAATCGAGCTACCTCATAACTCACTCTTACAATGAGGTTGATTATAAACATTCACGCCGCCACAGGTAAATTGTTTAGGAAACAGAAGCTGCAAATTACTTACCGCTTAAGTTTTCCCTGTAAGCAACATTCGCGGCAGCTGATGGATACGAACGTCAGTCCTGACTGAGCGTGAAGCAATGCTCTAAAAAACACTCTTAGCGACCTGAAACAGTGAGGCTGCGATTTGTTGGAACGAAGCGGGAATGTTATGTTTTCTGTCCTCATGTTCGGCAAATTTCCCAACCCATGTCATTAAGGAATTTTTACGCAAGTTCAAAAATTTTCCCTCTTGCGAGTTAATTTTTTTACAATTACCTCGAAATTTTTGGAAATTTGATTTTCAAAGAAAAATCTAGGCCAGATTCGATTACTATTAAACCTAACACATCTGCTCCCAAGCCTCCTTATCAAAATGCTGGCATCGCTTTGCATAATAAAGAATTTGCAGGAATGGTGTACAAGTTCTATTCATATACTGACCATTCCATGATGAAGTGTAGCAATTACCCGATTATAACAATAGAATTGCTTGGTGTTGGGAATTGATTCTCTGCACCAATTGCACCAGCACAAATTGCTCCAGTCTGCAATGTAGGAAAAAATTAATCATGAACGTGTTATTAGCAAGAATTGGGTCTCTGAGTGTTGGATCTTGGGTCTTCTGACACTAAATGTAAATTCTGCTTGTCTGGACAAAACAGTTTTTCTAAGAGCGCGTGATAAGTAGGCTATTGTGTAGTCAGTTTCTTCTTAGATAGTGGGGGTTTGTGAAGTGATCTATTTCTTGATCCGAATGATAGGTTGGGTGAGTTTCAAGTTACCTTTTTAGCGCATTTTCTCATTTATGGAAAATGCACTATTGTGCTCGCCATGTCCGTCTGCCTGTCTGTCTGTCCGTCCGTCCGCGACCTCAAGTTTTCGTCGACGAGAAAATGCGCTCTCTGTCACTCACTGCAGTGAGTACTAAGTTATATTTTTTTATAGATGGAAACTTCGCAATATAATTTAGTGTAAATTCTTTAGAAAGTTCCAATTAATCACGTCAAAGAGCCGGCTACTTTGGTTGATGTTGCTTAAGATCCTACAGATTTAGTGTAGTTGGAAAGTCTTTTAGTAGAGTTCTCGTTGGTGAAAGTTTATACTTAAAGTTCTTCATTTGGTTATTCTGTAGACATTATTGCGTTCGGCAGAAATGATCTTCTGTTACAAAAAGTTGTTCAATTTTACTCAACACAACCTCAACCTTTCACTTATATACAGATTAAAAGTATCAAGCGACGAGGTGCAGTTGCCAGCGTTTTGACAAAATCCAAGAAATGATGATTTTTGGGGCATCCTTGCTTTTCTTGGATGCGCCGTTGCAGGCAAAATTTCAACGAAACAAAGAGTTCATTAATTGAATAAATTTATGAAATCAATACCGACTGTGTGAGTTTCTTACTATTACCCGAAGAGATTCCTTACTACTCCTCCAGTAGATGATCACGTTGTGTCAGAAGGTAAGACCTCGTCTTGTGCAGAGCTAAGGTTTGCAAAAGTTTGAAATGCGCCTCTAAGAGCAAGTCGTTGCCCACACTTAATTGATGGCTGGGTTGCATCGTTTTAAATGCCTTGATTCACTTCTTACTACGTTTTCTGGTTTTGAAATATGAAATATTTTTAGTAGCGCAAATGCATACATTGTGCTTTGACGGGTTGACATCTGGTGAAGTTGAAACTGAAGGAGAATTTGAAAAAAGATTTTAGTGTAAATTTAAATACGTTTCAACTGGCATGTCTTGGGGTTAAACTCTGAAGGTTATTTGGTAAAGTTGAAACTGAAAATCTTTTAACTAGGAGTTAAGCAAATAATGCACTGTGCGCTGTTCAAAAGTTGAAATCTGGGAGAACAAAAGCCAAAAGCGGTCGAACAAAAAGTGAAGATGCGAAGTCGTTGGCAGTCGAAAGCATAAATGAGAAAATGCGCTAAAAATGAGAGTTGCCCGCGCCGAATCACAAGAAATGTTGGAAATTGTAGCGGCCAAATTAAATCATGCCGGCCAAATTAAATAAAACGCCAACAATAACAGTCTTCAAATCGTAATTATAAAGCAGGTTTCATTGAAGACCAGAGAATCCGTTTTATTGACAATTTTCTTATTAGTTTTTTTCAATAGGTAGAACAATATTTTCCGTATGCTGTGGTAAATCGAAAATCACCGTACCGATGGACATTTTCATTTCTTTAACAACGTTTCGAATGTATCAATCATTCATTATCAAGTAACAAAAGCACTGAGCGATGGGATTTGGTTCGAGGTATGTATAAATTCATGTAAATAGGATACCACTCAAAAATCAAAATTGTTAGAAATAAATCCAAAATCGCAAAAATATTGAGATAATAAAGAACTAAAACAATAAAATCACTCCGAAAACAGTCCCAAGGTTGTGACAAATCCAGTAGTCTGAAGGTTGATGGCTGAAGTCCCATCCTTAATTAATGATGAGGGCCTCCTGCAGCTATCGCGAGTCGGTTGGCGTCGGGACATCGCATGACGACGCTGGTGCACTCCTCCAGCACCGTACGGGTGATGGTCTCGTTGTGGGCCTCCATCAGGCACCGTACGAGTGATGGTCTCGTTGTGGGCCTCCATCAGGCACCGTACGAGTGATGGTCTCGTTGTGGGCTTCCATCAGGTGGTTCCTTGGTCCACCAGACTGAAGGTGGCACGTGAGACTTAATGTCGTGGTTGTGAGTCCGATGTAGTCCATATTGGGGAGAAGTCTACAACCTTCTCTATTGCAAGAAAATTTATAGACAATAGAGAGTGCATAAAAATGTATGCACTTACGACCCGGCAACAAGAGGTGAAATGATAACTGTAAGGTACAGATATGAACTTACCCAGCGAAAAATACAACTAATTAACTGTGAACTTGAAAATTGGAAGAAAATCGTCGAAGGTTGTCGAAAACTGTTTCAAGATATCACCAACGTGCAACGTCATCCCTAGAACCTCGATGAGTTGAACAGACTTCGTGACGCCCACTACAACAGCGTCAAACTTAGGACCCTACGGAAACTAAATCGCCTCTACATCTTCTTACCGCAGTATACTTTACGCATTTAAAGAGTCTTAAAATGCCCCGTACCCTACGGAACAACTGATATCTAAAATCGATTTTAAATCTACCGTCCGTTGAAAAGATCTGATCAAAAGGCCAGTCTAGTCAAGAAAAGTACAAGAATCGGCGACAGGCCTATCCAGGCCTACTCTTTAATGCCGAAGATACTATATACTATACTAGGTATACTATACTGATGTCTGATGGGTACATTAGGTGACACCTGCTTATCGCAGTATACTGATGGGTACATTAGGTGACATCTGCTTACCGCAATATACTAATGGGTACATTAACTTCTCCATTCACACACTGGACGAAAATTTCTGAATTTCGGAATGAATTGTCATTTAATGTCAAAATTCACCAATACAAATAGAAAAATAGAATTGGAATTATTGTATGTATCGTTACTGAAATTTAAAAACTAAAACAAAATTGAAATTAATCCCAACTTGAAAGATCAATCAAGAGCAAAAGCAACGAAACAGCGAGGAACATCTAAGCCTTCAATTCTCACACCAGCTCAACGCCAGGATTCGAAAAATCTCAGAGATAACGAACAAATTATGATAAGTAAACTGAAAGGAGGAATTTGTGCGTTATTTTTGGCACAACTGATTATCTATCAAAAATCAGCGACATTCTTTCCGATGAATCTAAATTCTGTCGCATCGCACTAGACCCAACGGAACAGCTGCAAAGGAAAGCTAACAAACTGATCAGTACTGCCAACTCCGTTGTAGGGTCTCGAAAACTCACGCCTATCGTCGAGAGTTACTCTCCCGGGCCTATACTTTCAAAAAAGTTAAGAGATCGTAAGTTCATCAGCCAATCATTGACGGCCTTTCAAGTAAAATCCACCAATCGTAGTCAAGAAAATAGAGCTAAGTACTTGCGTTCACTTAGCGAATTTTGAAAGATATATGGCCCCTAGTTACCTCTACGGAAACGTTAAAAACCACAAGCAAGGCAATCCATTCAGACCCATTATTTCTCAAGTCACGTCTCCAATCTTCAAAACAGCCAAAGAACTGGATACCATAATAAAACTTCCAAAGCAATTCTCTGTGAAATCTAGAGACGATTTTTTTGGAGATCCTCCGTGCTGCACGCCCATCTGGCCTTCTTGCGCCACCTTATGTCACCAGCCTCTTCACCAACGTCCCTACTGAAAAATTATTAGAAATCATTGCGAAGCACGTATATTCCCATCCAACTTTGCCGGCTCCACCAATAACATAAGAAAATTCTCCTCGATCTCCTTCGATTTTGCACTTCCGAATCACCTTTCCGGACTACTGACACAACTGACAAACCAACGGCGTAGCCATGGGCAGTCCCCTTGGTCCTACTTTTGCTGTGTACTATTTGTGCGATATTGGAAATCGAGTCATTTCAGATGGACAGATCAAGCCCGAATTGCACTGCAGGGATGTCGATGATATCTTTGTTGTCGTTCGAGATGAAGAACTGAGGAATCTACGAATGGCCTTTGAAATGAATTCCGATTTAAAATTTACTTACAAACTCGGACAAAATCCTACTTTGCCTTTTTCAGATCTATTCGCCCAAGCTAAAAATAATTCGCTCGTCACCAAAGTTGACCGAAAACCAACAGATGTCGGGAAAGTCCTGAACGCCGCCAGCGAATGCGCAGAGTGCTACAAAAGAAGCGCAATACGCACTCCTATCGAAGTATGCACCAGCGTCGTCATGCGATGCCCCGAAAAAAAATATATAACTCAGTACTCACTGCAGTGAGTGACAGAGAGCGCATTTTCTCGTCGACGAAAACGTGAGGTCACGGACAGACGGACAGACAGACAGACAGATGGACGGACAGACAGACAGACGGACGGACAGACATGGCGAGCACAATAGTGCATTTTTTCCATAAATGAGAAAATGAGCTAACAATTTCTCTGGTCTTCAATGAAACGTGCTTATATAGAGGAACAAATTCTGCCAACCTATACTAATCTCTTAGAAATATGCACAAATGGAAACACAACAGAGAACAGGAATGTTCAGAGAGGTATGAATAGGGATAAAAATAAAAAAGGAATGAAAAAGTTTTGAGTTATGATAACTATAAAAGACAAATAAAAAAATCTGAATTGTGATAAATGGAAAAGACAAATGAAAAGACGAATGAAAAAGTTATGAGTTTTGATAAATAAGAAGACGAATGAAAAAGTTATGAGTTTTGATGAATAAGAAGACAAATGATTAAGTTATGAATGATGATAAATGTGGCAGGCTGGCGCAGTGTTACACTTCAGAGTCCCAAGATTGGAGCAATGAGAGTTGCGGGTTCGATCCCAACTTCCTGCGACAGTTCTGGTCAAATCGCCGAGGTGGCCAGGCGGTAAAGAACGACAAAATTGGAACAGTGAGTTGCGTGTTCGATACCTGCAACAAGCTGTGAATATTCTGCGATGTTAAAAATCTATGTTAAAAGGGCCTTTTCAACATTCTGCGATGTTAAAATGGCCCTTACAGCAGGTGTAATGGCCTTATCAATGCTGACACCGCTATTACAAAACTAAACTAAATAAAAGGATGAATCCTTAAGTTAAGTAGTAAATCCTACAAAGGTGAATCCTCAAGTTATAAATGCTGATATATAAGAAAAAAATCCATAGTTTATTTGTACTCACACTAGGAAGTTGTAGCACGACTCTGTGGCCGGACGATCGACATCCTTCCTCTGGCAGCGACGACGACCTATCGCGAGTTATCAGACGATGATAAGCGATATCAGACGATGATAGGAGATATCAGACGATGATAAACGATATCAGACGATAATAAGCGAAATCAGACGATGATAAGCGATATCAGACGATGATAGGAGATATCAGACGATGATAAACGATATCAGACGATGATAAACGATATCAGACGATGATAAGCGATATCAGACGATGATAAGAGATATCAGACGAAGATAAGCGATATCAGACGATGATAAGCGATATCAGACGATGATAGGAGATATCAGACGATGATAAGCGATATCAGGCGATGATAAGCGATATAAGACGATGATAAGCGATATCAGACGATGATAAGCGGTATCAGACGATGATAAGCGATATCAGACGATGATAGGCGTTATCAGACGATGATAAGCGACAACAGACGATGATAAGCGATATCAGACGATGATAGGAGATATCAGACGATGATAAGCGACATCAGACGATGATAAGCGACATCAGACGATGATAAGCGATATCAAACGATAATTGATAATTGCTGACGGTCACGTACAAAAATCAGAATAAAAACAAGATAACCCTCGGTGCAAGACGGTAGAATTGAAAACCATGCAATTTTGTATCGACGATAAATAACGATCATTAACGATCTTAAGAAATACGAGACTCTACTGATCGAAGCCATACAACGAATACGATACAATAACGATAGTATAAAATAGGGACAATACTGGACGATTACCGATAAAAATACTCGACCATTTACATACATAAAACGTAAATTTAAATACCAAGTAAATCTAAAATATGTACTTCACCATGATCTTTCCTACATGCAGCATACACTATGGGTGATAAACAATATAAATACTCGACCATTTACAGACATACAACGTAAAGTTAAATCCAAGTAAATTTAAAATATGTACTTCACCATGATCTTTCTTACATGCAGCATACACTATGAAATGCTTCGAAAACAATGGGGCACTTTGCATTAACCTACGAAATGTTTATAATGCAGCGTGAAACGTAAGGCATAACTTAAATATCTAAAGTTTTAAAACTTGAGTTATCCCTGTAACGATAACGACAAGAGTTGAAACGATGCTAAGCACTTTAATGATCATGTATTGTGGGTACAATAACAGTAATGAGGTACAGCAACAAAGAGCTATAACAATGCGGGAGAGTAACAATATAAATCAGTAGGAACGCAAGATACAATTGATGCAAGTTCCAGGAATGGAAATGAGCTACACCAGGAATGAGCTACACCAGGAATGAGCCTCAACACCAGGAATGAGCTACACCAGGAATGAGCCTCAACACCAGGAATGAGCTACACCAGGAATGAGCTACACCAGGAATGAGCTACACCAGGAATGAGGTACACCAGGAATGAGCTACACCAGGAATGAGCTACACCAGGAATGAG